>NC_061113.1:18076560-18094226 GCF_002878395.1 Capsicum annuum | reverse complement strand
GTTAGACAATCAGAATCATAATTATGAAATTACACATAACTTTTGTTATAAACGCTAATTGTTAATTTAATAAAAACGATAATTTGCACTGCTCTTTATGATAATAATAATAATAATAATAATAATAATATTTAAAAAGTTAAACTATTAGGGTATATAATTTAAATCTTTTAATGAGTTTAAAACACATTTCATTTTAGGTTACTTGCCAAACTTCAAAGGAAAATGATTCACTTTCCAAAGTAGTTCATGCACAAAATGTTATATTGGCTTAGTCTTAGATTTTATCTATTTCATTTATGGACATAAAATAAAAGTTGTTACTAAATTTTTATCAATTCAGAGTTTGTTGCAGGAGTATTATTCTCCTATAAATAGATTGCTAAGAGTAATAATCAAAATCAATAATAACAATCATATAGTTACTATTGAGCTATCACAAAACTTGGAAAAGAATGAAGAAGCCAACATTCTTTAAGATTTTCTTGGTCTCCTTTTTGCTTATTTTGTTAGGTAAGCAATTTAAACCTTGATAAGTTTAAATCAATTTCTGTTTTTTTTTTTTTTTTTTTATATTATAAAATATGATAACTCTACTTAATTTCTTCTTTTCAATAATGTCAAAGTTGCTAGTCAGGACAGGCAAGCAATTGTATGATCATTGCATTTTCTTATCTACCAACTTCGACTCTATAAATTTAGAAATTTGTGTTTCTTTACTCATATATCATGAATGGGATTCAATTAAGGTATATCCACATACAATGTTACGACATTTTTACATTATTAATCTAACTTGTTATCGCTCATGCCATTTATCATTCATTGTAGGTTACTAGTAATAAATATATGTTATATAAAACTTAACTCTAGTTATTTTTTGTTTCAGTAACTTTATTTAGAGGAGGATATAATGTGCCCCAAGCAATGTCACGAGATACAGCTTCATCATTTTTTTTTTTTTGCTAAATATGTATAATTATGCCACTTGTTATTATACTCTATTTTGTTCATTTCTTCACTTCTTCAACTATTTGTCATCGTTTATAAAAATATTCTACGTACACGACTGACATGTCCATGAATGTTGGTAGGACAAGGAAGCAATGCTGCGTGCTCAAGTGATGGCGATTGTGTTACGGTGGTAGATTGCATAGACGTAAATCCCATATGTGATGAAACAAAAACGTGCCGCTGTCCAGGAAAACCACCAGCAACTAATTTTAATAATGGACCTAAAAGAGTTCACAAGACAAACCAAAACTAATTTATGTCTGTTATTCTGTAAAATTGAATCATGATTTGTGTTGTTGTTTTTCATTTTAATAAGGTTCAATCCAATAATAAGGTCTTTTGTTGATGTTGGAAAAGGATTTTTTCCCTTTGGATTTATGTTTTTAGCAATGCATTTTGTCTTCAATTAATTTCCTAGATCAATTACGCATTTCTGAAATAGTTAAACATTTTGGAAAAATCAACTGTCACGGACAATGTTTCTCTAATTACAAAACTTAACTATAGTTAAGTAACAAATGTATTTGGCTCCTGAAATTCCCTTTCGAATATAAATGCAAATATGGTTGATATAATTTACTAACCTATCTTATAAATACATATAAAAATACACATGACATCAAATACATATGTATATATATATGTGTGTGAGAGAGATTTAGGAAAACAATTTAACTATATAACCCAATACATATGAAATATATATCAATATATATTTGCTATTAATTTAAATCTTAGCTGGGAATTGTCATATATATATATACTAATACTTTAATTTTTTTACATAAATTAATGTCATGGAATACACAATACATGACATAAGACATATAAAATAAATACCTTTTCCCAGCTACACAATAAATTTTTTAACCCTAATAAAATAAATTAATGTCATGGAATACACAATACATGACATAAGACATATAAAATAAATATAGAAAATACATAAGGAATCAAATATATATACATTTGCTATTAATTTAAATCTTAGCTGGGAATTGTAATCATTTCAACGGAAAAGGCTCAAAAATACTCCTGAACTATCTGAAATAGCTCAAAAATGCCCCTCGTTAGATTTTTGGCTCAAAAATACCCCTCCTTCTAACGGAATTCAAAAAAGGATAAAAAACACCCCTGAACTATCTGAAATGGGTCAAAAATACCCCTCTGTTAAATATTTGGCTAAAAAATACCCCTCCCCTTAACGAAATTAAATTATTTCGATTGAATTAAACCTAACTTTAACTTTTTAACCCTAATACTTTAGTTTTTTTACATAAAAATATTTTTTTAATTTTAAAAATAAGATAATGAGAAAAGCATTTGAATTATAATATAAATTGGTTGAATTTGATTTGGAAAATAAACATACATTTATTCTAAAAAGGTATTTTCACTTTACATCTTTTTAATCTTTAAAGAAATTAATGAAATATAAATTAACGAAATTAACGGAATATAAATTTTCACTTAAAGAAATTAACGAAATATAATGATGAACTTTATATAAATTAACGAAATAATCGAAATAATTTAATTTCGTTAAGGGAGGGGTATTTTTGAGAAAAATATTTAATAGAGAGGTATTTTTGACCCATTTCAGATAGTTCAGAGGTATTTTTGATTCTTTTTCGAATTTCGTTAGAGGGAGGGGTATTTTTGAACCAAATATTTAACGGAGGGATATTTTTTAGCCAAATATCTAACGAAGGGCATTTTTGAGCAATTTCGAATAGTTCAAGGATATTTTTGAGCCTTTTCCGTTATTTCAAACTTTAAATATGTCATTTAATTGTATTGTAATTTTTGCATCTAAATAATTTTTTAAATTATATTTAATACCGGAATTTGAGGAATGACCATCTAAACAACTCTCAAATTACAAGGAGACAAATAGATTGGAATGAATACATGTTTAGGGATATTGCAGAATCATAGCTATAAAGATTCGAACTACCATCAACCACTGAAATAGACCGAAACCGGCTCACTTATTGTGTATCCAGTTTTGATCGATCAAAACCGAACAAAATGTAAAAAAGAAAAATACATAAATAAATTTTAATTTATATGTTTTATTAAATATATAGACACCTATATACATTTTAAATACGTTAAATAATATACATACAACATATATACAATAGATATATATTACTTTTGAAAACATATACACATGCATACATTAAATATATACTAGTTTAGAGCCTATAGAAAATGTATATACATACATACATATAATATAATATATATATACTACTTAAAATACTACTTTAAATATTATACATACAACATATATACACTAAATATATACTACTTTAGAAAACATATACACATGTATACATTAAATATCTACTAGTTTAGATTCTATAGAAAATGTATACACATATATACGTACAATATAATATATATACTAATTAAAATACTACTTTACATAATACACGTGCAACATATATACACTAAATATATACTACTTTAGAAAATATATACACATGTATACATCAAATATATACTACTTTAGAGTATATAGAAAATATATACACATATATACGTACAATATAATATAGGTACTACTTAAAATACTACTTGAAATAACATACATACAACATATATACACTATATATATACTACTTTAGAAAACATATACACATGTATACGTTAAATATTTACCACTTTAGAATCTGTAGAAAATATATACACATATAAAATATATACATTACATATTATACTAGTTTAGAAATATATACATATGTATACATTAAATATATACTATTTTAGTCTATAGAAAATATATGCACATATATGTAGAATATATATCACTTTAAATACCACTTGAAATAATATACATACAACATATATACTACTTTAGAAAATATATAGACATGTATGCGTTAAATATATATTACTTTAGAGTCTATAGAAAATATATATACACATATATGTAGAATATAGACTGCTTTAAATACCCCTTGAAAGTTGAAAGATATATACATTACATGTTATAGTACTTTAGAAAATACACGCACATATATAAATTCAAGATTACAATGTATACTACTTAATATAATAATACTTGAAGTTTTGAACATATATTCAAAAATTTACAATTTTACATACAACACTTAAAAGATAAACTTATAGTATTTTTATATGTCAATACTAGTTGTCTAAGTAATATTTGCTAATATTATTTTTATTTTTTCATTATATGTATATATGTTTGTTATGTTTATTACTTAGTGTAAAGTTTGATAGTAATGTATTAAAAGTATTTAATTCAAACTAAAAATTCAATTTAAATGAAAAAAATTACAAAGTAAGGAGTGAATGAATGTTGTATTTTATTGATTGCAAAAAGATCCAAAATTTATAATTTACATGAATAAAAAATCTACAAATTTTGCATCATTTTTTTCAACTCATGCATGTTAATATTAACGGGAACTGTCATAGAAAGTCAAAATCAATGGAGCAAAACCTTGCATTGGACTTGATTGTGCTGAGTTCTCCCTTGAAGTCATAATTTCTTCAAGATTCTATTTGTCTTTCGGCTCCACCTCTATTCCTTGATTTCTTCATTTTTTCTAATTCAATGTCTAAGGCAAAATAGAACATTCATAGCATTGCTTCTCAATGAGTGTCGGTTGTCTCCAAGCTGTTGTCGCTCCTGACTAAAAGCGCTCCCCGATGCAACATTTGACATTGGAACATTCAATATATCTCTAACTAACCTTGAAAGCACAGGATATTGTCTTTCATTATTCTTCCACCAATCCAACGCGTTGATCCTTGATCTATAATCCTCTATCAGTTATCGAAGATAATACTTAAGCACTTTCCGAGAACTTGTTCTGTATGTTGAAGTTGCAATCCTGTCCCAAACATTTAAATCATAAAAGTAATCAGTAAAACCACTATGTGTTGGCCTTTTAGAAGATGATGGCTCCTCGGGAGCATGAGGAGAGATAGTTTGAGTGATATTTGTCAGTACAACTACATCAAGTTAATTGACATAATGGTTATATAATGCTTTCATGTAACTTTTCGCATCACTCATAGCCATAAACAAAGAACGTTCTTCTTCAGGCTTTATCTCTAAGGTAGTATAAATAATAGAACTAAACTCGGTCATAGTATTATATTCATCTATGAATTTATTATAGCACCAACCAAGTAAATTGAGAAAAGCGAAAAAAATATTTTTTAAAATTAGCAAACATAACAGTAACAACTTTTTTGTAACCTTCTCTATTCATATATTCTTTAAGCAAACAAGAAATGTCGGCTAAATAAGCTAAAATATTACAAACAGTAGGATAATAAGCACTAGAAAATTCAACAGTAGATATATAAAAAATTTTCAAAAACTGAACAAGATCAGCAATTGCAGCCCAATCAGAATCACGTAGCATACACTCGAAAAAAGAACTAGAATATTGATTAAAAGTCATTGTAATAGAAACTTTATAAGAAAGATAAGTTTTAAAATAAATATGAGTAGCATTCCATCTAGTATCACATTCTTTAGGCATTAATATCGGTCTAATTAAATTCAACAGCATACCGGTCCTTTTCAATATAAAGCTCAAAAAATTCAAGGCCATCTCTTACAATTAAATTCTATATATGACAAGAATACTTAGCATGAAATATTTCAAGTAATGGAGGAGAAAGGTCAACTTTTAAGTTGTCAATAGCAGTCTTGTTCTTAGATGCATTATCAAAAGCAATACATAAAAATTTTGTATCAATATCGTAATATTCTGCAACTTTAGTAATAGATTCAGAAATAAATTTTTAGTATGTCTACGACCTTCATCATACAAAAAAGCTAGAATACGTTTTTGCATAACGAAATTATTATCTATTTAGTGACAAGTAATTATCAAATAATCATTTTTATTAACAGCACGACCAAGATCAGAAGTTGGATCAATTCTACATGGAATATTTTTTAATATTGTAGATAAATAATAAACATATTGTGCATGGAGTCTAAAAATATCGGCCCAACAAGTACTTCTAGGAATACCATTAAACATAGGATTATAAATTGCTTGAATATAATGAATAAAAGTATCTGAAGAAGAAAAAGTGAAAGGTAAACAACCACAGCTATCATTTTTCTATTTCTTTCCGGTTCTTCATTTTATTATAATTCTTAATTAATTGACCGGTGGTTGGGTTCAATCGAGTTTGTGCTGGCCCACTAACAGCCTCACCACCTTATGCAATACTTAACTCTCTAGCGTGTCTATCTCTTAAATGTCTCATAAACGAACCCATACCCCTTCTTTTGCCTCCGATTTTATGCTCATATACAATTTCACAAATATTGCATTGCACCTTACTTTCTCCTTCTATTTTCAAAAAACTCATATGCAATACTTTCTTCTATAAGGTATTGGGGCACCGGGAGGATGGGGAGGAAGATTAACCAATTCAGATCTAACATTAGCATTTTCTACTACGGACATCTCATAATATTTTCATCATCTATATCTAATGTTGGGTGTATTTATGCACTCTAGTGTTACTATTCTTGCTTGTTTCGCCTTGTTTTGAGGATAACTTGAGAGCTTAAGGTGTTGATATATATATATAAATAAGCATCTAAGTGATAAAGTGTGTGATTACAATGTGAAAAGTGTATTCCAAACAATTTTGGGTTTAATTGGATCACCTAGAGTACAATCGATGAAACTAGCGTTACTCGCTTAAGCTAGGTGCTTGTCTAGTCTCTTTTGTTAGAATCTATGGTGTTTAATGTGTTCTAAATGGTTTTAATGGTGTCATTATATGTGGAAAAACTTGTTGGTAGTTTACAAAGTTCAAGTGAGTCAAGTATATACTCAAATCATGAAGTGGAAGATTATGGAGATCAACCTAGTCTAAGCTCTTGTTTTTGATTCTTTGTGATAGATGTTGTGTTGTTTGAACCTCAAATATGGGTGGTGTATTCTTGTAGGATATTTTGTGAGATGTTTATGATGATATATAGTTTAATTGTAGGATGAAAAAACAAGGTAAAGACACCAAAAAGTCAAGGATGAATGGAGGAACGTCCAACACTTGACCAATTTTCGAGAAGCAAATTCAAGAGAGGTGTCGCGATAGGGGTGCGTCGCGAACCCCATTTGACTCAAGTCAGCCTCGCGTCGTGACCCCCATTTTAACCAAGCAAGACTCGCTTCATTACCCCTAGTCAAGTCAAGCCATCCTCGCGTCACGACCCCATCCAAGCACAGCAAAGAGTTGCACTTTGAATCCTATGTGGCTTGGGATTTGTTGTCCATTATAAATACATATTTGTACATATTTTTATTGATCTTTGGATGAATTGGAACATCAAGAAGGCTTCTAAAACTTCATAACTTATATTTTTATCATTTTAATTTAGTTCATTCATGTCCTTAGTCGTTAATTAAAATTTAGTGATTACAATTATGACTATGGGTGGGTAAACGCCCTCTTTCCGAGGTTGAAGACGAATACATGAGTACTATGGTTTTGATATTAGTTCATTGGTTTGATTATCATTGTTTATGTTTTTTTTAATCTTATTTTAACTATTTTAAGGCTTGATCACCCTTAGAGTACACCCATTGTCAACCTTGTGAACTCGGGAGAGGGAATAGGGAGATAGAATGTGGGATTGAACAAAGTATGGTTTGTAGTCTTTTATGAAATAAGAAATAAGAATTAGTGTCTAGGACAGGGATGTACTTATATGCCTTACTTGACTCAAACGTAGGATGATAGCTTAAAGAACTTAGTTGATTATTACATCCCCGCTCAACGATGTAGTTGTAATGTCCATATTATGTAATTGGTTAGAGGTCGGAAGACCATGATCCTGTGATTAACCCTACAAATAGACAACAAAGATAAGTGAATTGATGAATAAAATTCAACATCATAGTACAATTGTTCAAAGCGCTTTAACCCTGGGTTTTACTCCTATTGATTGTCCAAGATCTTTACTTTACGCACTATTTACTTTACTTGTAATTTACAAACTCAAATCTCTATTTTGGTTACTTTTGCACCAGTTGAATCTAAATTATGAAATTGAATCTTTGTTTAACCAAGTCCCTGTGGGATCGATATTTGGTTTCTTGAAAGCCACTTTACTACTTGATAAGACCACGTACACTTGCGTGTGCGCTTGGGCATATAACACCCTGATTTTCTGAACCGAAATGCTATACAACGCTCATGACCCAAAGGACCACAAGCTAACCCATGACTAATATCTATACCTGTACACTATAATATATATCATACTAATATGGAAAATATGAACATGTAGGTCATAAGGTTCAACTGAAATAAAGAATCTGGTAAAATAACATCCATATGGGTGAAACATACCCAAAATGACTGAAAACTGAATCAAATCTGAACTAAATCTGAACTGTATCTGAAAGCCTTGAAGAACTGACTAAATAAGGAGTTAAAGGAACATGTCTCCAACTAACTCCGTAAACTGAGAACTAACTGAAATAATAAATGAATTGAATCATATCGCCCTCGAATGAAGAGGACTCACTGCAACTCTGTATACTGGAATACGACTGCTACTACTGGTCTGGAACTCGTGTCTCTAAACCTATGGTGTAACATAAAGAGAAAGCATCATAGCACGAATGCGTTAGTAAAACTGGAGTACTGGGTATATGAGTGAGGTAGGCTACATATAAATAGGGTTACATGCATGAACAATGCTAACTAACTGACTGATATGAACATGAGAGTGCAAACATGGATACATAGAAACTGAGATAAAAAATACATGATAGCTAAATCTGTACGATGATACATAGTTTAATGATAACTGATCATGACTGATACTGTAGTTCTGGATACATGGGTGAATCTGCCTGACAGTCCTGCATCTGATGGAACTATCTGAGTTCCATACTATAACTGAATTTAACTATATCTGGCAGTCCTGGTATACTGATATCTGAAGAACTATCTGGGTTCTTTTACTGAGACTAAGCCTGAAACTGTGGGAGGTAGTTGTTTAACCGACATGACCCAATAATGTATATAGCTAAGTTGGGGTTCAATCTCTGCCCCGACTAGAGGGGTGTTAATATCACACTACTGGTAAAGACAGTTGTGAGTGACCCTCAACTAGCAGGTACTGAAATAAGAACGGTGGAAACCCTCAACTGACAGGTTAAGCCACCTCATCAACCCTAGTTTGACAAGTTAAAATCTCTCTACCTACGCTAGCTACGTAGTTCTGGAACACAAAGATGACTGCTAAGAGTCAAACACTAAACTGGCAGGTGAGTTCTCATGCTTGGGTTTACTCGGTGCTAACTTTTACTCCTATCTGAAGAGACTGAACATGATTTAACTGACTATACAAGGAATGAGTAACTGACTTCCGTTGACTGACGGAATAGCATTACTATTTGAGATTTTGCTAAGATCATGAGATTTTCGAGGTTTCCTGAGTCACATGACTGACTGAGTTCTATGGATCATGGCTTGACTGAGATTATCGGGATAATATGACTTTGATCTGGGAACACAGCTATAATTTTTGGGTACAAATACCCTAAGGACTCGATGGAAGAAAACTGACACACATGACATGACTTGATTACAAGATTTGAGTCCATAATTCATAATATTGTACATAAGGGATTTTATACTAAGCATGGTTATAAACAATGTATTGCATGGAAAGGATTTCATGTCACATGGAAGTACTTACACAACCTTAATATCATGTTCATTGCATAATCATACTAGCAACACATATCAATAGCATGGAAGTTCATATGGAATCATCTTAAGAGTTGACATAGCTTGTCATTTGAATACTATGGGGTCATGGGAACATGATTTTTTTAGCATTCTAGGCATTTTAACAAACATCTTGCATGCACACCTTGGGGCATAGGTTTTCTCAACAATTTTAATCATCTTGAACCACCCAAATTCATGGGTTTTAATACAAGCATGCATACATTATGGAATTCAACTTAAATTAATATCTTGAAGCTTAAAAAATGATCATTAATATGAACAACATCACATAACAACAAGGAAATCAAAGTTTCTCATTTAAAAGCATGGTTCTTCAACTCTATGAATGAAAGGGAACCATAGATGAACACTATGCATACCTGACTCAAGGTTCTTGATGTTTTTGAACTTGAAGGATTTCAAATCCTTTGATTCTTGAAGTAAATTGGGTCTTGTTCTTGGGAATTAAATTTAGAGAGAAACCCTAGTTTTTATTTGTGAAATAATAATGAACATAATGGATGAATTTGGACTTATCTGGGTATATATAGGTGAGTGGTAAGTGACCAAAATACCCCTATTAAAATGACCTAGAAATAAACTGAACATGGCGTGTGACGATCCATCACTTAGCCCGTCAGACGTGGACCAGAAATGGGGTTCACTAGATAAGAGTTGATGGCCTGGATGATGGTCCATCACAACTTTGACGATCCATCAACTCGTCCGTCAATCCTTATCCAGTACGTGGCTCAACTGCCTTGGCTGCGACAGTCAAAGTGGCATCCCTTCACTTATGTGGTGGTCCGTCAACTTGGTCGTCATACCTGGACATTTCCAACAAAGTAAAATATCCATAACTTCCTCGTCTGATGTCGGAGTTGGACAAAATTGGTACCGTTGGAAAGCTAACTTAATTTCCCACGTGATAGAAAGTGAGAACCTCAAAAATACCATGTGTACCAAGATAGGTTTTCATTTTAAAGTAAGTCCTAGCATTCTTGAGATGATTTCTAGCTAGGAAAAAGGCACGGGTATTACAAGGCACTGTCAAGTTTTTGGAACTGTTGTTGGTGACTTTTTATTTGGAAATTATTTATTTTAGTTCTACTTTTAAATTTATTTGGTGTGTTTATGCTTGGTCTTGGTTTTGTGATTGCAGAAAACTGATTTTAAGGTTAGAAAGCTGGCAAGGGATAGGGATTTGGTTGAACCAAGCCCCAAACCCAAACAAAACTTTCATCAAAGAAGGAGAGATGTAATCCGTCTCCCATAATTTCCTCAAATATAATAAGACCAAGAGAATCTTATGATAATGGTTGCAGAATAATAAGCATATAGGATAGTCAGGGAAGTGGCAGTCCCACTTCCTACGAACTTGACTTCCCTAATTCAAAGGCCGACTGCTGGGGAATTTATAGTTAAAACACAACATGGTACAACTTCTTATCAGCAGTGGACAATTTGTAGGTCTTTCACATGAGGACCTATAAGTCCACTTGCAGACTTTGATTGATCTTACTGCCACATTTATTCCAACTAAGGTAAGTACAGATTATGTGAGGCTGACACTTTTTCCCCATTCACTATTGGGGAAAGGTAAAAGGTGGTTGAATGCGGAGCCAACCAATTCAATCATATCATGGGATGACTTAGACAAAAAGTTCCTCATTAGATTCTTTCCATCAGGCAAGTCTATGAGACTTCGCAGTGAGATAATGAGCTTCAAATAGAAGACTAATAAAAATCTATATCACGCTTGGGAACACTTTAAGTCCCTTCTTCGGGATTGTCTACATCACCAACAATCCAATGAGGTACTTTCTCATACATTTGTAGAAACACTTGATCATAATACAAAGAGTTTACTAGATTCAGCCATATGTGGTCAAGCGCTGGAGTTAACTTATGATGAGCTATACACATTGTTGAACCATATAGATCAAGGAAATCCAAAGTGGCATTCAGATTCTAGAAGTGCCATAAAAAGAATTATGGGTATATTGGAGGTAGACCTATTTACTGTCTTATCATCTCAGGTTGCAACATTGCAAAATATAGTAAATATTTAGTTCAACAGCCTGAAATTGGGAGCTCCGCAACGTATAGCCAAAGTCAATGCCATCAAACAAGCTCCAGGTTGGTGTGAAATTTACGGTAATAGTGGTCACATAACGGCTATGTGTGCATCAAATCCAAAATTAGTGATGTATGTAGGCAATGCTCAAAGGCCAAATTATGGTAATGCCTACAAAATGAAGTGGCAGACTCAACCTTGGAATGCACAACAACAACAAATTTAGCAACCATAGGCACAAGTAAAATAGTCAACTAGCAACATAGAAGAGATGTTGAAGCAACTTCTAGCTAATCAAACATAATTGGCTGCAGACATAAAAAATTCTCAAATAGCTAAGAGAAGCTTGGAGATTCAAAGTGGGGAAATTGCAGCAATCATGGAATACTAGGCCACAAGGTGGGTTGCCAACAGATATAGAAAATCTAAACCAATTTATGGAAATCACCTTTAGGAGTGGTAAAGAGCTTCAAGAAGAACCTCCAAAGGCAACTAAGGAGGTAGATGCTGATGTGGTAACCCAACAAGTTCCCAAAGAAGTTACTAGAAAAGAAAGAAAGTCTGAGTACTTGAAAGAAATAATTATTGCAGAAGAAGTGAAGAAGACACCGCCACTACCCTTCCTTCAGAGGAAAATTAAAATGAAGGAGGACACAATGTTCAAGAAGTTCTTCGATATATTCAGAGAGCTTCACATTAACTTACTTTTGTTAGATAATTTGCAGGGTATGCCGAAGTATGCAAAGTACTTGCGGGATGTGATTGGCAAAAAGGTGAAATTTTAGTATGTGGGCGCAATAAGATTCACTAAAGAGTGTAGCACTGTGATGACATAGAAAATCCCCAAGACATTGAGAGATCTAGAGAAGTTTACTCTCCCTATCCAAATTGGGAGTAAAGTGGTCTATGCATTATGTGACTTAGGGGATAACATAACTATGATGTCCCTATCTCTATTTGAAACATTAGGCTTGGGAAAGCATAAATCACCTAAGGTGGTTTTGCAGCTGGCAGACGGATCGGTGGCCTATCCAGAAGGAATCATTGAGGATGTCCTCATAAAAGTTAGTAAATTTGTTATTTCTGCTAACTTTATTGTTCTTGATTTTGAGGAAGAAGAACAAGTACCAATCATCTTAGGGCGACCATTCTTAGAAATTGGAGGAGCGTTGATTGTTGTTTGAGAAGGCACGCTCAAAATGAAGGTAGAGGATGAAGAGGTGGTATTTGATGTATACAAAGCACCCACAATAACGTCCCACTATAAAGATTTATGTATGATCAATGTGATTGAAGGGGACGAGTGTGGGGTGGTTAGTCCACTAAAGACCTCTTTTGACTACCTGATTGAGTAGCCTAAGCTTCTACTGCCTAAGCCTGGTTTGATGCTAATTAATGAGCCTAAAAAGGCTAAAGTTGAAAAATTTATTGCTCTTGAAAATTCACACCCAAGAAGGGTGAAAAGAATAAGAAGATGGAGACCAAGCGTGAGAAAGAAAAGGAAAGAGAATGACTAAGTTGTAGTTAGGTCATGCCGCGACACTAAACCAGATGCTGCTTAGGAGGCAACCCAAGTTCAGTAGGTATGTTTTATTTTTATTTTTTAGTTTTTTACTTCACGTAGTTTTTGCTTTTAATTGAGTCACAGGTTAATGGGAAGTCGGAGTACTGAAAATCTGAGCTTAAAGCATGGCAAAGACTGAGTGTGGGGTCTCACGAATCCCATAATTGTAAAAGAGGCTACTAGCTAGGACTAGAGGCCTCAGAGAGTATTTCTATCTCTTACTTTAAAGTTCACTTTGGAGACAAAGTAGATTTTTAAGTGTGGGGTGGAGAAATTCCAAATTTTGGGTTCAATTTAAAAAATTTTAGGTTAGGAATAAGTGAGATATTCTTGTTGGTTATATTTTTGATTGCATGGTGCAAGTTTTTTAGTGATAAAAGCATGTTGAATGAGTGAATTACTATTTTTGAAACTATTAGGCACAATTTTATGATTCTTGTACTTGTGGCTTAAATTTGAATTCATGTTATTATTTGGTTCGGAGTCTATGATGATCCTATTGAGTTGAGCATGTACCATGTGTGATGTAAGGTGTTTGTATATTCCTTGTTGCATGTGATGTCTAGAACTTTTCTGGTATGTGTGTAAAGCAAAATAAAGAGTGTGGGTTTAGGAGATGATTTAGGCATTTCTTTGATAGCCTTGTTTTATACCTTCTATTTGTCCTACCCTTTGTGCATTATCCTAGTAAACCCCCATTGAGCCTTTAGCCTCTTCTTTGGTAGACACATAAGTACCTTAATCCCTTCTTCTATGGACCTTAATTTGATCCAAAAAGCTCCTAAGCACTTTAATGAAGAATTGATTTAGTAAGGAGTTTGAGAAGTTGAAGAAGAAAAAGGTGAATTAGATGCCCACGGTAATAGTTATTGGTGTTGATAATTGATGTATGGTGGATGGGTGTGATATAAATTTATTCTAGAAATATTGACATGGTTGTGAAAAAAGAGAAAAAATTGATTCATGTGGTAATAAACTATGTGTCCACCAAGTGTTTGTGAAAATGCTTAAAAGAGATAGGGCAAAACAAAAGAAAGGGGTAGACAAAATGGTGTAATTTAGTTGTTGGAGTTTGGTTTTAAATGAATAATGTAGTGTATTAAAGTGCTTATAGAGGTTAATCACTATTCCCAAATAGTTCCTACCAATCCCTTAGCCTACATTGTAACCCAAAAAAGACTTATTTGATCCTAAGTTCATCATTCTTATATTAGTGGAGCACTACACTAAGGGTAAACCTATGGGTCAATGTGTGTAACTTGTGAATTCTTTGTGAGAGTGAGCATAATTTAATTCTTGTACCCATTATGTTATGAATTGCTTAATTGTGAGTGATTATAGTATAGGTAACTCTCTTATTTTGAGGGGAACATATTTGATGAATGTGGGTGCTTTATATTATGTCCTTTATTGAATTATAAGAATGATTTTTCCACTTAGGTGAGTCAATTCTTGAGGCTAGGATGTTTTAGAGTAGTGTTCATGAGCTTTAAATTTTGTATATAACATGCTTAGTGTAGAAACTTGCATTCTGTTTAGTCTTTGTAGTACTATATTGAGTGTCTTACATTTAGTAGAAGTGTAGAGTATCCACAACTTAGGATGCTTGAATTAAAGAGTTTTTCGAGGAAGAACAAAGGTTTAAGTGTGGGGTGGTGATGTTGGGTGTATTTATGCACTCTAGTATTACTATTCTAGCTTATTTTGCCTTGTTTTGAGGATAACTTGCGTTCTTAAGGTGTTGATATTGATATAAATCAGTATCTAATTTATAAAGTGTGTGATTAAAATGTGCAAAGTGTATTCCAAACAAGTTTGGGTTTAATTGGATCACCTAGAGTTCAATCGATGAAACTAGTGTTACTAACTTGAGCTAGGTGCTTGTCTAGTCTCTTTTGTTGGAATCTATGGTGTTTAATGTGTTATAAATGGTTTTAATGTTGTCATTATATGAGAAACAACTTTTTTTTAGTGTACAAAGTTCTAGTGAGTCAAGTATAGAGTCAATGCATGAAGTGGAAGATCAAGGAGATCAACCTAGTCTAAGCTCTTATTTTTGATTCGTTGTGATAGATGTTGTGTTGTTTGAAACTCTAATATGGGTGGTGTGTTCTTTTAGGATTTTCTTGAGCTGTTTATGATTATATATAGTTGAATTTTAGGATTTAAAACCAAGGTAAAGACACCACAAAGTTAAGAATGAATGGAGGAACGTCCTATACTTAACCAATTTTTTAGAAGCAAATTCCAGGGAGGTGTCGCGATAGGGGCGCATCGCAACCCCCATTTGACTCAATCCAGCCTCGGTTCATGACCCCTATTTTACCTAAGAAATCCTATCATTGCGACCCCTAGTCAAGTCAAGCCAGCCTTACGTCGCAACCCCATCCAAACACGACAAAGAGTTGCACTTTGAATCCTTTGTGGCTTGGGTTTTGTTGTCCATTATAAATACATCTTTGTACATATTGTTATTGATCTTTGGACGACTTGGAACATCAATGATGCTTCTACAACTTCATAACTTCTGTTTTTATCATTTTAATTTAGTTCATTCATGTTCTTAGTCGTTAATTACAATCTAGTGATTACGATTATGACTATGCGTGGCTAAACACCCTCTTTCTGGGGTTGAAACCGAATACGTGTGTATTATGGTTTTGATATTAGTTCATTGATTTGATTATCATTGTTTGTTGTGTTCTCAATCTTATTTTAACTATTTTGAGGCTTTATCACCCTTAGAATACACCCATTGCCAACATTATGAACTCGGGAGAGGGAATAGGGAGATAGAATGTGGGATTGAACAAAGTATGGTTCGTAGTCATTTATGAAATAAGAAATACAAATTTGTGTCAGGACAGAGATGTACTTAGATACCTTACTTGATTCAAATGTAGGATGATAGCTTAAAGAACTTAGTTGGATCATTACATCCCCACTCAATGATGTAGTTGTAATGTCCATATCAGGTAATTGGTTAGAGGCCAGGAGACCATGATCATGAGATTAACCCTACGAATCGACAACCAAGATAAGTGAATTTATGAATGAAAGTCAACAACATAGTACGATTGTTCAAAGCGCTTCAACCCTGGGTTTTACTCCTATTGATTGTCCAAGATCTTTACTTTACGCACTATTTACTTTACTTGCAATTTACAAACTCAAATCTCTATTTTGGTTACTTTTGCACCAGTTGAATCTAAATTGTGAACTGAAATCGAATGGTTGTTTAACCAAGTTCCTGTGGGATTGATACTTGGCTTCTTGAAAGCTACTTTACTACTTGATAAGGCCACATACACTTACGTGTGCACTTGGACGCTGTCAACATCTAAATTAACCACATCTACTTCATTTTCTTCTTCTATACCATAATTTTTCTGAGCTTCTACATAATTCAGATCGTGAGCACCTACACCTCTACCAGAACCGCCACCAATTTATTTTTTACTACCACTACCACATTAGGAACACATATTTTTGACACTTTTACCATTGTTTCTTAATTTATCCCTATTATAATTCAAACAAAAAATATTTAAAATAAACAAAAATAATAAAATAAATATTCAACAGTTAATACACAAATTAAAAATTAAATATAAGAGATGGAATGATAATATCAAATTTTAGAAGTATTCAAAAGTTGCCACTTTAGAAAACTTCCACTTGATATTTGTAATTGTAAAACTAAAAAATAAAATTGAGCACTTTAGGAGATAATTGGAATATTTGAGAGAGATTGAGATTTTTGAGAATGAGAGAAGTTGTCTGTGTGAAAAATGATTTGAAATTGTAGGGTATTTATAGAAAAAAATTTAATTTTTATTTTTCAATAGCAAACTTTGGCCAAATGGCCGTTAGACCTAAACGACATTATAGCCGTTCGGACAACGGTCCATTTGACCGTTGGAAGTCAGCAACCCACAATTGCCAATTATTAAAATAAAAAGTTATGTAATTGGACTTGGTCCGGGTAACCGGTGGGCCTGGTCCGGGTTTGGAACTGGGTCAGTCCACCGGACCTGTCAACGTAGATGGCCCAGCCCGAAACCGGCGACCCAGTAGCCTGAAGGCTCATCAGTCTGGGTCAAGCCGGGTCAGGCCCTCTTAATGGGCGGACTTATCGAGCCAGAACGGGCCAGCCCAGCCCAGTTGATAGGTTTAGCTAATAGTCATTTTTTAGGTATATTTATTTTAGCTCAAGTGTTTTTATTTTCGTTAAAATTGACA
>NC_061113.1:18062506-18073560 GCF_002878395.1 Capsicum annuum | reverse complement strand
TGTCCACAAGATCCACCAGCTCAACATGGAAAGACTGATCAAAACTAATCTATGTTTGTTTTATTGTGCAAATTTGAATCATGATTTATGTTTTTCCTAAGGTTTAATAAAGGTATCTTCTTTACATATTGTTGGAAAAGATTTTAATTTGCATCTTTTGACTTGATGTTACTTGAGAAAATTGAAGGAAAGGTGTCTTTTAAGTCTTGAATGAAGCATTGGTGACATTGACCAACTTAAAGGGTCAAACATCATTTGGAAACTTGATTAAGTTAATTGTGGAGTTGATTAATATTTATAAAACTTTCTAATCTTTTCAAAAATACAAATCAACCAAACCCACACCCCTCTTCAATCCAAATCAGCTAGTCTCTCTCCTCCCTGTCTCTCTCTTGACGGCTTCTCTCAACTCTCTCCCAACCAACAATTCTGCAAAATTTTCCCTTCAATCGGCAAAAAATAGTCGGGCAAGTTTCCTTTTGAATTTCAACCATCAATCAACATGAAGACTTCTCCGGCGATAACAACTTCGAGTTCTTCGTTGTCCCATTTCCTTTTTCATAGGTAAAACATTATGAAGAAACAGAGGAACTTAAGTAAACTACTCTCCTAGTAGTAAAGTGTGGACTGAATAAAACCCTAAATTTTGGCATTTCTTCTTCTTATTGTCGTACTGTTGATTCAAATTTATTGGTGATTTTTGTTCATAGTTGATGTTCTTAGTGTGCGTGTGTGTGATGTGTTGGTGTTGCTGGGTTGATTTGTTATTTGTCTAGTTAAAAATGTTGTTGAATCAGATGAAACATATGATGCAATAGATAAAGACATCTGATGAAACAGATGAAGACATCTGATACAGCAGATGTTAATATCTGATGCAACAAATCAAAATCTAATACAACTCTGAAAATCGATGCAACAGATGAATAATCTAATAGATCATTCATCTATTGTGACAGACAACTCTTCTGTTTGGAATAAATCTAAACAATATTGATCCAACAAATAACTCATTTTCCAATAGATGAGTGATATGTTTCAACAGTTTAGTGATCTACTTTTATTCTCTCCAAAGGTTTACTTATCCGTTGTAACAGGTCAGTTATATATTACAACAAATAAAGTACCTGGTGCAATAGATTAGTGATCTATTTTTATTGTTTCCAATGGATTACTCATCCATTGCAACAGGTCATTTATATATTGCTATAGATAACAAACCCGGTCCAACAGATCAGTGATCTATTTTATGGTCCTGTTTGGAAGAAATCTGAACAATATTAATCCAACAGATAACTTATTTTCCAACAGATGAGTCATATGTTTCAACAGTTCAGTGTTCTAATTTTACTCTCCCCAAAGGTTTACTTATGTTGCAACACGTCAGTTATATGTTGCAACAGATAAAATACCTGGTGCAACAGATCAGTGATCTATTTTTATTGTTTCCAATGGATTACTCATCCGTTGCAACAGGTCATTTATATGTTACAAAAGATAACAAACCTGGTACAACAAATTAGTGATATGTTTTTATGGTTTCCAATGGATTACTTATTCGTTGCAACAGGTTGGTTATATATTGTATCAGATAAAATACCTGGTGTAATAGATTAGTGATCTGTTTTATGGTTTTCAATAGTTTACTCATCTGTTGCAATGGTTGGTTATATGTTGCATAAGATAACATACCTGGTGCTATAGATTAGTGATCTATTTTTATTGTTTCCAATGGTTTACTTATCCATTGCATCTGGGTCCGATAAATTAGAGATTTGTTTTTATTGTTTCCAAGGGTTTACTCATCCGTTACAACAGGTCAGTTATATATTACAATAGATAACATACCTGGTGCAACAAATGTGTTATCTGTTGGAACTATTTTTTTACCGTTGTGCATGTTAGAATTACTGTTATCCTTTTTAACGATGCATTAATCAATTATAATCTATTTTTTGTTCCTGTTAATCTAAGATAATATGGCTCCAAAAAAAAAGAAACCAAATCAAGTTCAAGTAAAGGAACAAGTGTAGCAGCTCGGCTACATCAACCACTCTATGAGCTTGCTTTACAAGCGTTATCTCAATGAGGAGCATAAGATAATGAACACAAGAAGGAGGAATATCTCAAAAGAGATGATTCAAATGCTAATAGACCTTCCACCTAAGAGTTGATCAAAACCTTCAGCTTTGATCATTATCCTATGAGAATGCAGTGCGATGGTGCCACAGATTTAACGGGTGATTTTGTGATTAATTCAGCCATGAAAAAATCTTTCGATGCCTTCAGAAAAATACTCTGAGAATAAAAATTGGATTCTTATTTTAGGGAAAGCTTCTTTGGGCAATATCTTAATTTTTCAGAGGACAACAATGCTCGTTTCCAGATGAAAATGGTACACAATCTTCTCAAGCGTAGGTTTATGTATGAAAATAAAGACAAGATGGATGACATGTGGATATATTATTATGGCATGCCTGTTTGTTTTGGTTGGAAGGATTTTTCCATAGTTATCGAACTAAAATTTTATCTTCCTTCTCCTTCTCAAGTTATACCTACTCTGATCCCAAACAAAGCACCTCGCACACCCAAAAAGGCAAAGACAAGTCAAGTGATCGTGATGACCTAGTGTCCATTGTTGGTCCAAGCTTTAAAAATAAAAATTTGATAGAAACATTGAAAGGTAAAGGCTCTCAAAGAATCACAAGCAATCATTGTACTTTGTTTGGTTTGTACATAGTATTCTTGGGGCGAGAGACGTTAACAATGACATAAGCCCCGGTTTAATAAATCTCTCCGAGGATCTTGAGGCATTTAACAGCTATCCTTGGGGTTATGAAAGCTTCAAAACGACTGTTCAATATTTGTTGACTCCGTTGACGCCAAAGATAGTCAACTTATATGGCTTTTCATGGGCCTTCATGGAAAATATTTCTTTTATCATGATATGATTCATCATTTTTGTATTCAATAATGCTTTTGATTTATTGGAGTTATGTTATAGGCTTGGGCATTTGAAGCCATTCCTTATTTGAGACAACAAGTGAACTACTAGGAAGAAGTTTCCTGTCCAAGATCCTGAGATGCTTGTCAGCCAAAACCAATAAAAATGCAAAATTTCTTGATCTTTTCAATCCCCCCAATGAAGCAGTGAGTCCAATTCTAATCAAGTTTTTATTTTATCTAATGATTATTTTAAATGAGTTCATCATCATTCTAATATATGTTCTAATTTATTTTAGATTGTCCATCCGTGGCTTATTCCGACCAACCGAGAGTTGAAGATGCCATTGTTTCTTACTTTACGATCTGTGCAAACTTTACCGGACCATAAGGTTGTTGATGGAATAAAAATAGAATTGTTTAGAGCAACAACAATCATAATAAAAACAATTTTAGAGGGTGGGCTTGTTGTTGTTGATGATGGTAGTCGTAGTGGTAGTGGGAGTGGTGCTGCTGTTGGGTCTAATAGTGCTCCTCTTACCATTTTTAAAACAACAAGCCATTATGATTATGATCATACTAGTTGTACAAATTTTGCCACATCTAGCGAATGTTCTGCATGTAAATGTCAAGAATGCAAGGCGAAACACGATGGAGTGATTAATACTATTAATGCACTAACCATTTCTGTAAAGAAAATAGCATCTAAGAGGGGTGTCATTCCATCAAAGAGGATTTCATATCCATACACTCCACTAGAGATCAAGGTGGCTAAGGGGAGAGGGAAAGATACTTCCAAGGCATCATCAAGTATCGAAAAAAGTAAAATTACAGTGCCTCTGTCTTTGTCTTGCACCGATATTATGTGTGCAAGGGCCACAGGAGAGAAGAATAAGCTGAAGAAGGTGAAGGTACATCACCTGTTCCAACAAACAAATAGGAACATATCTATTTTAAACAGATGATACATCTGCTAAAAATTACCAAATAGATATATACATCTGTTGCAACTTTTGTCTAACCTGTTACATCAAATGCGTTATCGGTTGCAATAGATGAGTCTTATGTTGCAACAGATGGATTATTTATTTAAAATTATCATACTGCTCTAATTTACCTATTCAAATTTATCTCGACAGCTGATCCATCTGTTGCAATATAAGAATCATCTGTTGGTACAGATGGACAATCTGTTGTTTATCTGTAATTAGTATTGACAATTCTAGCTTTCCAGGTGGATGTCACGGTACAAGCCACTTCTTAAGACCACAATATCACAGTTTATAATCCATCAACTACTTCCAAAGAAGAAGAAAACGTAGAGCCTGTCAGTTCAGGAGAACAAAAGAATTACCCATTTGGAGGGTTCAACATCTCGGACGAGACTCCAAAAAACTAATACAGTTGATCAATGACTATTCAAAATGGAATGCCGATGGGCTATTAAAGCATCATACCGGCAGGTACATAAATCAATTTTAAAAGATATTGGTTTATACGATTCTTATTGTAAAAACGTGACATTAACACATATAAATCATCATGTAGAAAATAAAATGACGAACGATACAAAGTGAATGAATCAAGTCTTGGTTTTAATATGTTCAAATTTATTGTTGCACATCCCAAAATAAAAAATTGGTTTTATTTGATGTCACAGCCCTAAACTTGCTGGAATGATGAGTTTTAAATGCCATACATATTACTATTATTTAATACTTTATTTAATTGCATCTGCATATTAATTTTTTCATCACATAATCTGAAATGTTTGATAATATGTGCAGCACATCGATGCCATTTTTTCTACCTCTGAAAGAAGGCCAAGTTGCAAACACAAGAACAATAAAGATACACGACAAGCAATTGTTTGTACAAAGTTTACATCAATAATGCCTATGATGGGTATTGTCAACAATAGCTGAAAGTTTCCCAAAATGAGGAATGCTTAATCAACATCATCAAAGTTTTTAGCATTCTGGCTGGCTTACCTTGACATTTGGTCAACGAAATGTACATCCCAATCAATTGTGGTGATAAATTACATTGGGTTTTGGCTGTCGTCGTTCTAAAAGAGAGGTGCAACCAAGTTTATGACTCAATGTCGCAAAGGAGACATTCCGAGCCTTCGTCTGCGATACAAAATCTGGCCAAAATATTTCTTACTTACCTTGATATGAGTGTTTTTTGGACCAAAAGGTTCGTACTGATTGGTCGATAATTGAAGCATACCGGGATAAAATGTGTAATCCATTTGATGTACATTATATTGAGGAATTTCTCAACAGACCATTGGTATCCTGTAAGTATAACTGTCATGATTTAGTTTCATTTTATAAATTTCACAATGCTTGCATGAACTGCAAGATATTTATTATCTGTTTTTCTTAAAATGCAGGAACTGCGGTCCTTTTGTTGCCACTTATGCCAAGTATTTGAGTGATGGATTACAAGTACCAAATGATGGACTTGATAAAGGATTACTCCATAAAAAATATGCGGCTCTTTTATGAAAATACGGAAAAGCGAAAGCTCAGAAGCCATACGTAAGCAACACTAAAGATCCACGATGACCAAAGCCGAATTTCATAATACCGGATGAAGAACAACTTGTTCATATTGATTAGATATTTATATCTTGAGTCCGTCAATGTAATAACCTATCCTCCTTGTTTTAACGTGTCGATTTATTTGTAGAGTAGATCATTTCTGCCCATAATAATTTTTTTACATTTCATTTATTTCATGTAATTTTCAAAAGCTTCAATTTATTTTATGTTGTCTATGAATATAATTTAATCCTTAGTTTTGAACATGATAATTGAAATGGAATACTAGATTCAAATATCACAACAGATAATACATCTGCTGCAACAGACGACATATCTTGTCAAACAGATTTTGACATATGTTGTAATATGAGATGCAATACGTAGGTCATCTGCTAGAAATTATATAATAGGTCTTCCTACTTTTTTTATTTGCTCCAATAGATTATTGATCAATTTCAATAGATAGATTATATGTTACAATAGATTGTATATCTAATGCGATAGACAGACTAGGAACATCTGCTTAATGCAACAGATGACCAACCTATTCCAACTGATAATCAATCTATCATAAGAGGTATTTTATCTAAAACAATAGATATATAATCTGTTGTATTATAAAAATTCAACTTTTGCCAGACAGAGAAATTATTGCCACTGTATGTAAAGTGAGGTGGCTTGAAATAAAAAAATGTTATCATGTTCGTCTCCATATTTGTACATATTCTTATTTATACACGGGCTCCAACCATTTAGTTAGGTCATCTACTGGAAATTATATAATAGGTCTTCCTACCTTCTTGATTTATTGCAATATATTATCTATCAGTTGCAACAGATAGATTATATGTTGCAATAGATTTGATATCTGTTGCGACAGACAGATTGGGAAACATCTATTAATGCAACAGATGACCAACCTACTCCAACAGATAATCAATCTGTCACAACAGGTATTATATATGTTACAATAGATATACTATCTGTTGCATAATAAAAATTTAACTATCCACAGACGTAAAAATTATTGCCACTACATGTAAAGTGAGGTAGCTTAAAATAAAAAATTATTATTGTGTTCGTCTCCATATTTGTACATTTTCTTCTTTATACACAGGCTCCAACCATTTAGTTAGTACCTCATAAGACCTGACCCATTTTATCTCCCCACAAGAGTGTCGCATATACTGATCATTTCTGTGTCGATCAGCAAACACTCGATGTATGCAAGAGAGTACGGCCCGCATGCTGCACCAGTTCTATTTTTATGGAGCTTGATGTTCTTATTTTGACCTTCAAAATCCCATGATTCCTTCATCAAGACTTTAGCCAGTAAATGATCCATCAGCTTACTCTGCGTCAACAACTTGGGCAACAACTTCAACAGTGGTTTCATGTGGGCTAAAAATTTGTCCTCGCTAAATACAGTTAAGTTGCATTCATAAACCTTAATCTTTCCCTCGTAGATTAGTATCTCAACAGTGAGAAAATATTTGACTTCTACGTTCATGACTGCAAGGATTCTCTTTGCCTTGGTCCAGCTCTTTTCATGTGGATATGACCTCTTTTCTCTAGCATATTTAATCGCTTCTTCATCCCATTGGAATATAGAAAATATTTGATCAAGTCCTTACCCACCAAAATCAGCTTACTTATGGATATCAGCGTACATATCCTTGAAATTATTCTAGAAGTTGAGGTCTATTATCCTATCGGCAGCATCATAAGCATCTGAATACACTAATTGCCCGTCCCTCATGAGGCAGAGAATTTCATCAACATACAGTAGTATAAGAATCCAATTAATTTAAATAGGTTAGTAATTACAAATAATAAAAACACAGTGGAAAGAATCCGATACATAGAGTTCTCTGAATCAGTTTATAGATTACCCAGCCAACGCAACTCATGCAACAAATGTGTATTATGTTGCAACATAATACCAAGTTATTGCAACAGATTACACATATGTTGCGTAGATTCTTCTTCATGGGGTAGATTGGATGGCTAGGTTAGTAAAAGTAAACTTACATTGTCCTCGTACCGTACACGTTTATTTGTCATATTCTTGAAGTCATTAGCGGCAAATGAATGCATGGTGTATTCTTTTTTAACCTTCCTCCTGCCATTCATGATTTGTTACAGTTCCTCCTTCTTCTCCTTGCCAAGCACCACGAATATGTCCACCTTCTTTAGCGGCCCCTGAACTTCAACAACTCTTGGAGTTGGAGGAGTTTTAGTTTTTGTTATTTTCATAACGTAGAGAATTTATCTAATTTTTCTTCTCTTCATCCTAACTGCCATTATAGGAGTGCATAGCTCGTTCACCTTATTGGATAGTATGACACCCCTCCTAGATTTTAACTCCTCGGTAGCTTCAGCAATAACTTCTAGCTTTTCAAGGAGTTTATCCTCTCTATCCTTGCAAAATTTTCATTTTCAATGAGAACATGAGGGTGAGGAGGGATGAGAGGGACCATTGTAAGTGTGAAAGGGACTAGTGTAAGGGTGAGAGGGACCTTTGCAAGGGGTATTTTTAAAATTATTTATTTTTTGCTGAGCATGAACATAATCATGACTAGCAGTAGCAACAACAGTGGAAGGATGACTGCCACCATCACAAACAACTCCATCAGCAACACCCCCAGAAAAAGCACCCGGATCTGTTACAGTTTGAGGTTGGTCGTGAAGAGCTTAAACATTAGGCAGACCATGCCTAACTGCTCTTCTTATGGATGTTGCTCCAACCAATCTCTTCTTTATTAACTCTACCGTTGGGTCTTCTTTTGTATCAACAAGACCCAGAGTAAGAAAAAAAGTCATCCCTAGCTTATCATCGGTAGACATGATCCAAGGATGCACAACCTATAAAAAAAAGACAGAAGGTATTTAAATCATATAAAAATAATATGCAATCAGTTGGGTTACATGGATGTTAACACATCCAACTTATGCAACAGATGATCTAGATCCCACAACAGCTAATCTGTATGTCACAATAGATTGACAATATGTTGCATTATATTATACATTTGTTGTATAATTTACATCAGATGGGTAATACATTGAATCAGGTTCAGAGAACCAGAGCAATAGATGGTTAATCTATTACGAAATATGGATCATCTGTCACAATAGATTACCCATTTGTTGCACCAGATACAGTTGACGTGTAATATATTGCAATAGATAAACCACTGTCGCAATAGATAGAACATCTATTTCAATATCTTTCTTTGAGGAAAATTATTTTAGTTAAAAGAAGATGTACTGCACTATCCGGAGGGTTAAATAGATCAGCATCTTGCTCCTTAATATTTTTTTCCTTCTTTTGTAGCCGCCAACCACCTAAGGATCCTTAGATGAGGAAGCTCATCTGGATAATCATTGAACTGCTTTCAGAGGGGAGGAATGGCTTCACATGCCTAAGCCTAGAAAATGTAAACATGAAGCAAGAAAAGAAAAGTCATAATAAGTATATAGTCATTATAAATTAATGGATGAGTAAAAATAGTGATCAATTTTATCATGAAAGCCTAGGGAAAGTCGTATATTGTGATCGTCCCTGTGGATAGCTTTGTCAGTAAATATTCGACAGTCAAGTAGTAGCTGTCAAATCCTCAATGATAGTTGTTGAATTTTTTAAAATCAACAGCAAGCGCCAACAAATCATCTTCTATGACTTTCCTGACGTCTCTTGCCAATAAAACAGAATGGACTAACCAAACTAAGCACAATTTCTCCCTACAGTGCTTTGGTATGTCTTTATCCTCAAGATCTGCCATCAAATCTGCCGCTTTATAGCTACTACGTCCAATAATGCCCAACAACCCATGTTTTTCCCCTTGCATTTTTTGGACCCTTTTTGGGGTGTTTCCTTGATGAGATGTTCTTCTGTACGATCGTATCTCACGCCCATCACTATGGTAAACTCTTTTAACCCAAAACAAACTGGCATGCAACAGTAGTTGATCTAGATTTCATCCATATTTTTTTCGACCTCCTTCAGATCTTTATCATCCCTCGCATACTTGATCTTGTGCTTGAGAAGACCATATACCATGCTCATTAGGAAATTGAGAGTGCGTTTCTTAGGCAGCTCAAGAAAGTATACAAAGCAACTCTTGTTAAAAAGTTCATCTATGTTTTCATTCTTCATAATCCTCCTTAATTTATTAAAATATTTCCCCAACTGACATTTAAGTACAAGATCACTAGTTACTTTGTCAGGGCTACCATCGGTATTGCAACTTGAAACTTGTCAATACTAATGATTTTGACAAAATCATGCTGGGATTTTGATATTATTTCACGCCCCATTGGTGAGGAGGAGTTATCACTTTCCTTGACTTCATTTTCCCCGATTGAGATTGTTCAAGAAGTTCCTCTGAATCTATCTGTACTCTAGCCATTATTGTTGGGTGGTCAGAAGTTGATCCACTTTCAGTTTCTTTTCTATTGGGAGACATATTTTAACTACAAACAATAGAAAACAAAAAATACATTGCATTTGATGTCTGCATAATTTAAAAAAAAAAAGCTAAGACAAATTTCAAAAAATTATTCTACGCCACATTACGACAAAAAAATACTTCAACGGATAAGCCATCAGTTGGAACAGATGGGGAATTTGTTTGACGACCTATTTAATATCTCCCAATAGATATTCCACCTATTGCAACAGATGGACCACAAACACCATAACTAATGCCACTGCCAATGTCACCAAGACCACCACCAATGCACCAATACGAACACCAAGACCACCAATAATACCACCAAAAACACAAATACCGATACCAACAACAACATCCACCAACAATACGACAAACACCATAAAAAAATATCATGACAGTCAACAAAACACTGAGACGAAACTAGGGTTTTCTCGGGTGCTTCCAATTTTTTTAACATAAAAACACAAAATTGGTAACCCATTCTCGCAGATAATACAACTAAAAGTCTTTTTTTCATTATTAACTAAAAATTCCTAATTTTTAGAATAAAGAACTAATGTAGAACTCTTCTCGAACTCTGTTACCTGCAAAAACAGAGAAAACGATGGATACAAGCCAGAATAAAGTAAAAAATAACAACTATGTGGTTGGAAATGGGAAGAAAATCAATCTGTTTTAAAGGGTTGAGCAATATGTTGAGTAGTTATTGTCTGTATTATTGTGTGATAGAGAGAGAGATGAAGGGGAGCGAGAACTTGAGATTTGAAATGAGAAAAAGTTTTTCTCACAAATGGATGATTTGTGTGGGTTGATTTGTAATTTTAGAAAAGAATAACAAGTTTTGAAATTGTTAATTTGGTCCGAATTGGTTTTAATTATTTTAAAATTTCAAAAAATATACTCCCTCTATTTCATTTTAGTTGACCCTTATTGACTTGGCACACCCCTTAAAAAATTATTTAATATAGGCTTATTTTACTAAAATAACCCTATTAATTATGCATTGAAAATATGAATTTTAGTAAATACACTTTGTTTAATCATTTAATGTTGAGGAAAATATTGGAAGAACATAATAAAATCCTCTTGATTTTATCAAAGG
>NC_061113.1:18007761-18059506 GCF_002878395.1 Capsicum annuum | reverse complement strand
ATATATATATATATATATATATATATATATATGTTAGTATGTATATTAGATATATATTATATATTAGGAATCATAATATATATAATATTAACAAGAATATATATATTATAGTCTTATATATGGACAAGTTAACTACTACTAGTAAAAATAATAAGCAAGAATGTATATTACTTATATATGCATATGTATGTAGTAAAAATAATAAGCAAGAATGTATATTACTTATATATGCATATGTATGTATTCTTTAGTATATGTATTATAATATAATATATAGTAGATTATATAGTTAGTATAATACTATAGACAGATAAATATAGCAAGCAAATTATTATAACAAGTTATTAAAGCAGGTAAGTAATTTTAAGTTATTAAAGCAGGTAAGTAATTTTAAGTTATTAAATCAGTGTTATCACAGTTGTGTTTTAACATGGTGTAAAGTCCTACTCAGTACTCCCTCCTTCGTTATCCTTAGTCCAGTGTAAGAGTCCAAGTATATTTTCTCCCAAAATAAATTATTTTTTGCTTTTTTTGCTTTTTTAATTTTTTTTTAATTTATACCCTGTTCATCTGTTTCTCCTCAGTTTTAGGTATTTTAGCAATATCTTATTTAATCACACCCTAGAATAATAACAACATTCTTTTTTAATCTTCTTCGGACTTTTCAAGTCCCTAGGAATTTACAGATTAATCCATCGTTATTGCTAAAATACTAAAGGAATAACCATATACTGAGGGTATTTTTATAAGTAATTTACAAATTTTACAAGATCAGAAAAACTGGCGGAAAACTGTTGGTGATCCAGATCTTAATAAAACACATGTGAAAGAAAATAAACTTGATTAATTCAAACATAATTTACAAACTTGAAAAAACAATACAAAGATATATGTAACTACTACTTACATGTCTTAAGGAAGAAGTGAGGTTTCCCTTTCGGGAGTCCCCTGAAAACTTGACAGCTACCGGAAAATGAAGAACTAAGAAAACTTTTCACTGAAGCAGATATAGGCCGCCTACGTATCCCTCTTTGGGAATTTAGGTCAAACGTAGTTTGTACATAAAGGAAAAATGGTTCTAGGCAATTACGAATTATAAAGCAATATTACTACAAAGGCGATTATGAGTAAACTAAGGAATGCAAAAATTAGCACGTCTTTCAAACATAATATCTTTTTACTGCATCAGAATTGATTGGTTTGGTCCACTCTTGACCATCCATCTCAAACAAAATCAGATTCACTCCATATAATACCTTGCGAACTATCTATGGCCCTTGCCAATTTGGAGCGAACTTGCCCTTGTACTCCTCTTGGTGAGGAAATATACGTTTGAGAACCAATTGCCAAACTTCGAATGTTTGAGTTCTTACTTTTTTGTTAAAGGGATGAACCATCCTATGCTGATACAACTGACCATGACATACAACAACCATTCTTTTTTCATCAATCAGCGTGAGTTGTTCGTAGCGAGCGCGAACCCATTTTTCATTGCTTAGTCCATCTTCCTGAATAATCCTTAGGGAAGGTATTTCAACCTCAACATGTATCATAACTTCATTCCTATAAACGAATAGATAAGAAGTCGCCTCGGTGGAGGTTCGAATTGTAGTACGATGCCCAAGAAAAGCGTAAGGCAACATCTCATGCCATGATCTATCATTTTCGATCATCTTTCTTAAGATCTTCTTGATGTTTTTATTGGCAGCTTCCATGGCTTCATTTATCTGTGGACGATATGCAGTCGAGTTGTGATGCACTATTTTAAATTGGTCACAAATATCATTCATCAAGTCACTGTTCAAGTTTGCCCCATTATCAGTGATGATCGATTCTGGCACTCCAAATCGGCAAATCAAGCTATTCATGATGAAATCTGAAACCACTTTCTTGGTGATGGCTCTATATAAAGCAGATTCGACCCACTTAGTAAAGTCGTCAATAGCAATCAAAATAAATCTATACTCATTCGATGCTGGTGGCTCTATTGGTCCAATAACATCCATGCCCCAAGATACGAATGGCCAAGGTAAATTCATCACATGAAGCTCATGTGGAGGCATTCGAATCAAATTTCCATGTATCTGACATTTTGGGCACTTCTGCACATACCTGCTAGAATTATTTTCCATAGTCATCCAGAAGTAACCGGTTCTCAGGATCATTCTAGCAAGGGAAAACCTGTTTATGTGGGGCCCGTAAACTCTAGAGTGTACTTCTTTTATCAATTTATTGTCTTTCACAAGTTTCGACACATCTTATGAATCCCAAATCTGGAGTCCTCCTAAAAAGGATTTCCCCACTTAAAAAATAGTTCTTTGCTAAATGCCGGATTGTCTTCTTTTGGTTGTTACTGGCCTCTTCAGGATATATTCCAGATTCTAAATACCTCTTAATATCATAGTACCATGGCTTTCCATCAGGATCCTCTTCAACATGTGCACAATGTGCGGGTTGCTCCTTCAAGCTTATCTCCAAAGGATCAATGTAACACTGATCTGGATGCCGAATCATGGAAGATATAGTGACCAAAGCTTCAGCAAACTCATTTTGTATCCTTGGAATATGTATGAAATCAACTTCTTTGAATTTTTCCCATAATTCATGCACCAGCTCCACATAAGGAGTAATTTTGGAATTTTTTACCACCCATTCTCCTAGTACCTGGTAAATCAGTAAATCTGAATCTCCGATGACTAGCAATTCATGAACACCCATATCAAGTGCCAGTTTGAGACCTAGGATGCAAGCCTTATATTTGGCCATGTTATTAGTGCATGGGAAATAAAACTTAGCGGTTACCGGATAGTGTTGGCCAGTTTTTGACACCAACACTGCTCCGATTCCTGAACCTTTGAAGTTGACCGCTCCATCAAAGAATAACCTCCATCCAGGGTAAATTTCTATAATGTCTTCTCCTACGAATAGAATTTCCTCATATGGAAAGTAAGTTCGAAGTGGCTCATATTCATCATCAATTGGATTATCTGCCAAATGATCTGCCAAAGCTTGCCCCTTGATTGCCTTTTGAGTTACATAAACGATGTCAATCTCGCTCAGCAACATTTGTCACTTGGCTAGCTTTCCCATGGGCATGGACTTCTGGAATATATACTTCAATGGATCCATTATCGAGATGACGTATGTTGTGTACGATGACAGATAATGCCTTAACTTTTGTGCAGCCCAAGTCAAAGAACAACATGTCCTTTCTACAAGAGTGTAACGAGCTTCATATAGCGTAAACTTTTTACTCAAGTAGTAAATAGATTTCTCTTTCCTACCGGTCTCATCATGTTTCCCGAGGACACATCCAAAAGTATTTTCTGAGACTGATAGGTAAAGTAATAATGGCATTCCTTCTTTTGGCGAAACCAAAACCGACGGTGCAGAAAGATATTCCTTAATGTGGTCAAAAGCTCTCTGACATTCTTCTATCCACTCATTCAATGCATTTTTCTTCAAAATATTGAGAATTGGCTCGCATATGATTTTTGACTGAGCGATGAACCTTCTAATGTAATTCAAATGACCCATGAAACTCATAACTTTCTTCTTGGTCCTTGGCGGTGGCAAGTCCTAAATTGTCTTGATTTTGGATGGGTCTAGCTCGATGCCTCTTCTGCTGACTATAAACCCCAGAAATTTCCCTGATGCACACCAAAATCACACTTAGTAGGATTTAACTTCAAATTGTACTTTCTTAATCTGTTGAAGAATTTCTCCAGATGGGTCAGATGATCCGAACTCTCGCGGGATTTGATAATTACATCATCCACGTACACCTCATTCTCTTTATGGATCATATTATGGAAAATTGCCGTCATAGCCCTCTTGTATGTTGCACCCATATTCTTGAGACCAAACGGCATTACCCTGTAATGATAAACACCCCAAGGCATAATAAATATCGTCTTTTCTACATCTTTCTCATCTATCAATATCTGATAGTACCCGGTAAAATAATCAATGAAGGACTGCATTTCATGCTTTGCACAATTATCAATGAGGATGCGGATGTTGGGCAATGGAAAATTATCTTTAGGACTGGCTCTATTCAGGTCTCTGTAGTCAACACAAATTCAAATCTTGCCACCCTTCTTCGGCATAGGGACGATGTTGGCCAACCACGTTGGATATTTTGTGACCTCCACAAACTTAGACTGGATTTGTTTTGTCACTTGTTCCTTGATCTTTAGACTTAATTCAGGCTTGAATTTCTGTATTTTTTGCTTGACTGGATCAAACTCTGGATTTATCAGCAACTTATACGACAAAATACTAGTGCTCAATCTCAGCATATCATCATAGGACCAAGAAAACACGTCAATATATTCCCGCAACAGGTGAATGAACTCTCTCTTTTGTGCTTCTGCTAGGTGGACACTAACACTTGTTTCTTTGATTTCATCATGATCTCCAAGGTTAATTGTTTCAGTTTCCTCTAGGTTGGGCTTCTCCCGATTCTCAAACTCTTCTATATCTTCAACTAATTGTTTCTCATCACCTCCCTTCCAGTCATCATCTTTCCCCTTATTTTGTTCGTCTAAGCTTTGACATGACATGACATTGGTAGGTTTTGAGTTACGGTTACTGTAATAAACAAATAAACCAAGTTAGATGATAACAAGATAATAATAAAATGTACGAATAGTGGTGTTTCAGAAAATAATTTATTATATATATATATATATATATTCATAATAAGGGAAGGCCTTTTCATTAAAATTTAAGAGATAATTACAAACTATGGCTCATGACTCGTGCAAACACAAGCCCATGCCTTTTGAAAGAAGTAAAATACAAAAAGGAAAATTGAGATGTAAAGGGTGGATCGCGGGGCCTCATCCAGATCATCACCAATTTTAAAACTATTAGTAATTTTCCTTTAATCTATCACGATGGGCGACGGGTTATGAGTGGAGTAGAGGTCCAGTTTTGCAAGGCCTCCCCTGGTGCAATCTTCTTCACCCCACCGGACTTTAGGAAATCTTCTGGTAAGCATTGCATCCCTGGAAAAGATTTCCTATCCCATCCCCAAGACCATCATCATTCGATATCTCACGTACGGGAAATGACTGGTATAGGAGAGGTAAGGGCCTAAAAAGACTCGCCTCTGACTTATTTTCAATCTCATCCTCCTTTGTAGGCTGATATCCTAACCCATACTTAGAGGAATTCTCTGGGATAATAATAGGCTCAATAATTTCTTGCAGACTCTTACCCAAACCCTGACCAGGCTCGAATCTATTTCTTAACATCCCGTCGCAATTATTTTATAGATAGAAGGCAATGGCATTTTGAGCATCAGATCCTTCTCCACAGCATTTACAATTTCCATCGTATAGAAACTACTACCCTTTGGAACATCTTCAATCACTATCATATAACCATTGGGATGATCCGCTCGGCTTCCTTCCCCTTGGATGACTACTTCATAATTCTCCCAAATGAACTTTAATAGTTGATGAAGGGGTGATGAAACGGCCTTTGCACCATGTATCCATGGTCTTCCCAATAGCAGGTTGTAGCTAGGATGAATATACATATCATAAAACTTAGTTTTGAACTTAGCAGTCCCATTTGGATGTAGAAATCAATTTCTCCTATGGTATATCTCTTACCTCTACCAAATTCTCTCACATTTATGTGGCTTTGATGAATTTTTCCCAAATCATAGCCCATTTGAACCAATATGGAGAGAGGAAAAATGTTTATACCAGATCCATCATCTATCAATACCTGATTAATCACATAGTCTCGGCAAGTGACAGTGACGTGCAAGGCTTTGTTGTGCATCGCTCGCTCAAATGGTAACTCTTTATCACTGAATGATATGCGATGATTCCCCATAATATTTCATATCATCATAGCTAGATTCTCAACACTCATTCCTGTGGGAACATACACTTCATCCAAGACCTTCGATAGAGCTTGTCGGTGTTATTACGAACTCATTAATAATGCCGAAATGAAAATTTGGTCTGGAGTCTTCTCTAAATATTTGACAATTGAATAGTCTTTTGGTTTCATAGGCCTAAAAAATTCTTCAGCCTCCCCTTCAGTGATTGGCCTATTTTGTGAATATTTTTTTATTGATCAATTCTTCAGGGATGTAGCATCATCCCGATCGCATCATCCCTTGGGCAGCAGCGATCTGTACAATAAATTCATTCCTTGGTGGGGGAGTGTACACTTGGATCAGGCTGTCATCACTATAAATGGGGCTTTCTTGTTGACTCTTAAGGCAATGACAACTCTCTCTATATTTTCTACCTCTTCTGCCCTTTTACACTTTTCTCAATTCACCTTAGTAATAGTCTTGCCAGATGCACATTCTCTTTCTATTTCAATCATGTTAACTGTAGGTCCCCCATGATTAGGTAATAGGTTACTGTTGATATTTGGCATCAATGACTGAAGTGTGATGACCTTTTGATTAATCAGATCTTGGATCTTATGTTTCAAGGTAACATAGTCCTTGGTACTGTGCCCTGCTACTCTTGAATGATAGGCACAATTTAGATCAGGATGATAAAATTGGGAGTTGGGATTGATAGTCTTTGATTGTATCAATTGTAAATGACCAACATTCTTCAATCTTTCGAACAATTGAGTGCAACTTTCATCTAGTGGTGTAAAGTTTTGGGGAAGTTTCTTTTCGTAGTTTGGACGTAGGGGTTATAATGGCTTTGGTTTGCAGGAGGAGGTACTTGATGATAATTTAGAGATGCTTGGATATTTGTTCGGTTATTTGAAAGAGTGGATTGGATATGAGACTGATAATTTGGAGGTGGAACTTGGTATTGGGGAAAGATATTTGTCTATGGAGCTTGGTATTGGGATTGGATATTTGGGACTGGAGTTTGGTACTGAGGTTGGACATTTGAAAGTGGAGCTTGGTATTGGGATTGGATGTTTGTGAGTGGAGTTTAGTACTGAGTTTGGACATTTGAAAGTGGAGCTTAGTATTAGGGGTGGGCGTAGAACCATGCTAAAGTCTTGGTGACAGCGGAGAACATAAAACATTCCTAGAGTTGAACCTCTTTTTTGTTTTGGCAATAGAATCAGCAGAAATCGTGCCTACATCCTTCTTTTTCTTCTTTGAGGACATGACAGTCCCGGACGATGTTGGGGTTTTGGTAATTTTTTTTGTCTGAATACCTTCTTCCAATGATTCTCTTATTTTTACCAACTCCACAAAAGTCGCCTGACAGCGGACACCATCCTGGTATAATATTCTCCTTCTTAAGCATGAGAGAACATAGATACCATTTCTTCCTCGGACATGGGGGGTTGCACTTTGGAAGCTTTCTTCCTCCAATAAAAAGCATAGTCTCGAAAACTCTCATCACTCTTCTATTTGATTTGTTCTACTGAATACCGGTTTGGGACTATTTTAATGATGAATGCGAACCTATCGGCGAAACCATTGGCTAATGCTTTCCAACCAGTCCATCTTTTTGGCTGCTGAGACATAAACCACTCTAAGGCTTCACCGCTTAAACTTCGGCTAAATAGGAACATCAATAACGCTTCATTTTTCCCAATCCCCACCAGTTGCTCACAGTACCTCCTCAGATGGGCCATTAGATTTTTGGCACCATCAAACACTTCAAACTTGGGGACCTTGTACCCTTCTGGTAGATCTACTCCAGGGTGAACACATAAGTTATCGTACCCTAAGCTGTCATGGTCCCTCGCTCTATGATATTCTTTAATCCTTATGATCTGTTCATTCATAGCTAGCAACTTTATTTCATGCTCGATCCTCCACTCTTTATCCTTCTCTTCATAATGGTCCATCTCAAGATTAGGAAAAGGATTATAGATGTTGGGGGATATGATGGAATGAGGGGGATTTGGAAGGGAGGCTTTATTTTATGGATGAAAGGAAGTTGGTTGGTAGGTGGGGAGGGCATTTCGAAATTTAGAAAGGTTTTGTGGAATTTGGGAGTAGTTTGGTGGCATCTGAGAAGGATTTTGTGAATTTGGAAATGAATTTGATAGATTCAGGGATAGATTCGATGGAAGATTTAGGGATGGATTTTGTGGATTTGGGAGTGAATCTTGTGGATTTGGACTTGAATTTTTTTGATTTACAATTGGGTTCTGGGGATTTGGGAATGGATTCAAAGAGGGGTTTTGTGGGATTAGAGATGGATTTTATGGATGGTAAGCAACTGGATTATTTTCATGATTGGTATTTTGGACAAGTGGAGGGGCAGAGACGGATGATATGTTATTTAGATGATCCCCAAGAATAGGCGTAATGGGGGAAGAGATTTGGAGTAGAGCGGAGTCTCCTCTTGGAGCGGGAGCATTAACAGTGATGGCCAGGTGAGACAAATCTCAAGTATGATTTATTTCCTCCTGAAGCATTTCAAGCTTTCTTACGAGTTCTGCAATCATCTAACTATGCTCCGCTATTACATTGTCCCTGATGGTCAATACATCTTCTTCATCATTTTCAGTCATTATTGAATAATGAACAGAGGATGGGATTTTGTGCGCTTTTAACCGGGTGAAGTAGGGATGTTCTGCCAACTTATATCAACGCGGAGTAGTTTCTATTATATGTAAAGTAAAACAATTTAAAGGCAGATGTGTTAGTTTCCGTATGTGATAAGTAATGCAAAATATTTGACAAGAAATAACAACGTAGAGTTGTTTGAGTCATAGCCAAATTCATCCATAGGAGCATAGCAGATAAACTTGACTTTGATCCAAACAAACACATACAAGCACATAAGACAATTATATTTCACAAAATATTATAATAATGTGTATCCTAACTGGGGTGACCTTTTTAAGCCACGAGTTCAGGTTTAACGATTTTGAAGAAAATATATGCTTCCTTAAAGTCAATCCATTATCCCCCAACTTATATAGACACGAAAAAGGGCATAAATGCCTACAAAAGATAACAAAAGATGGATACAATCTTTAGGGAAAAAGGGAAATAACATGAAATAAAATAAGTTCCCGCGCAGAGGAAATAGAAAAACTACCTATCGGAGGCTCCTTCGTCTTCCTTTGCCTTCTTTGCCTTCTTCACCTCTTGTGCTATTTGATACCTATTGATTATCAAATGACTCCCACATAACTGTGCCTTTCTTTCGTAAGTTATTTCTCCTATACTATCAAGTTGAGAGGCCATGATATCATCTAAATTGATTAAACACTGCCTAGCATCATCATCCTCTTGCCTAGATCTTTTCAACTCTTCCCTCAACATACGTATTGTTAAATCATCTTCCACACACATCTGTCGGTGTTCGATTTTACTTTTCTGAAACTAATCCTGAAGCCTGTGGATTCGGATCTGATGCTTGGATACTACATCCACGACCCAAGTGGGAACGTTCGGCCTTGGAATCAATGCTCTGGCGAGGCTCTTTTTTAACCACTCCTTGTAAGTATTGCTGACTTTAGGTTCATACCCTGTACGAAAAGAGACTTCCATCCACTTTCTTCTTCTCCATCCATTTATCACATAGTCTCTGAGAGGGGGCTCTCTTTCATCAATTCGGTAAAGAATCTGAGCATAGAATCAATTTGAGGCATCTCTTGCTTAATCTTAAATTGCCTAAGAACTCTGCCAGGATTGTAGGGACGGGTTCCCCTATGACCCAGAAGCACTACAAAAGGCCACTCGCCGCCTCGAATAATGTATTTCCCTGAAAAAATATAGTTAAGGGACCATTGGACATCGTCATCTCTTAATTCTCCAAGAGTCTTGAACCAAAATTCATGAGATACTTCCCTTTTGAACTTGTGTAAAAACAACAACATGTTGTGTGATTCTAGCAGATTCCTCTTTGTTTTATGGTTAGATTGTGCCATTCTAGGATTTTTCACCAAATGCATCATCATCCACCATTGTAATATAAGATTGCAGCCTTGAAAGAAATGATTCTCAACTTGACATCTTCCCAAAGCTCGATATATGTCGGCGACAATCATGGGAGCTAAGTTGTGGAATACCTTTTTAGAATTGTATTCCATTCTAAAGAAGATTGCATGGGTAACTAAGACAACCCTCGGATGAATTGTGCCATTTTCCCTCGTGGGAACACCATGGTTCCAAGTAGGCCAACCGCAAATGCAAAGGCTCTCGTCTCCTTCCATTTTGCTTCTGACTCAAATTTATGCCCAAATTTGTGAAAAGCGTTGAATCTTTCGAATCAATGATACAACTCATAAAAATTAATATTTTCTCCATCACGTTCTCTTAGCTAGGTGTTATCGTTAGTTAAAAATACCTCCTTGATCTTTTGACGATCCCACACAACCGGGACTAAAATATGTTTATCACGTGTCTCCCTTCTCTTAAAACACATTTTTGTACTCTCGTAACAAATCAATACCTCTTCAATGGTAGGAGCCAATTCAACATCCCCGAAGTGAAATACCATATTCTGATTATCCCAAAAAGTTGTTAGTACATGGATCATTTCGGGCCAAGCGTCCATCTCAATCAAAGAAGGGAGACACCCAATGTGTGTTCTAACAATCTTTCTCTCTTTTGCACTCATGTGGTCCTACCATAGTTTCAAGAAATTGTCAGATTTAGTAACCATCTTGAACTTTTCGTGGGAATGTAGTTGAGCCATATCCTACGTGAAAGCAGACAAAGATAAGTCTTCCCCCGACCCCAAAGGATAATGGATTGAATTAGACAAGAATGTATTTTTTTCCACACATAAATATGATTCATCTGTAATTGACTCAGGGTTAATAGACCCAGGGCAGGTTTTCTAATGGGCCCAATACCCCGCTCGGGTATTGGGTCGTCCTAGGATCAGGCTTAAAAATAGGGGTTTGGTTTTGTTCTATCCTCAGTGTCTAGAGTAGGTTTGAACACTGGTTTTCAAGCAGACAACTTAATTTTGAAAATATGAATAACATCAGATGACTCACGTGCTAATAAACCGTTCGTATTTCCAACACATTATTGGAATTGAACAATAGGGGCTGGGACATCCACGAAACCCAAAACAGTTTAAATTATGTAGGAATATTCCATGAGATTCGATAGTTTAAACTTTACAAAATCGAAACACATAAAAGTTAATCAAAAGACAAAATCAAACATTTGGTTAGAACCTAGTTAAAAGTCCCCAGCAGAGTCGCCATTTTTGTTTTGACAAAATTTTTTTTGACTTATTTGAAAGAGTCGCCACTTAATTTTGAAAAGAAATTAAGAAACCTTTAGAGAGTTACTTAAAACGATTCAAAAAATCATTCAAGTGTTGAAGATTCTGAGTAAGCGGTTCCTATTAACATATTAGGAGGGTGTTAGGCACCTAAAACGTCTGCTAACTTGTGGTTATCCGTTCTATTTGAAAACATTCTTTTGATTAACTTTGGAAAATCGGTTTGTTGAAAAAGTAATTTATTAAGGAAAAGGTTTTCGCGAAATCAATTTTTTAGCGACTTAGTTAGGGATTTAACTAGGTTCGCAAAGAGACAAGCAAACAAGTAAATGAAAAGAAAAAAGGAAAAAGGTGGGAAAGTAATGATTTATGCTTTTTAAGGCCAAACCGTCGACCCTGTCCTAATCTAGTTGGGCTTTCGACCCATTTGCACCTGTCCTAATTCTATGTTTTTGAGCCTTTAGCTCGAGTCTTGCTCCACCTGTATTAAGTTTTTAACTTTGGCTTCGAAGGCCCGAATGAATGAATGAATAAACACCTAAATGAATAAATAAAAATAATAAAGAAAACAAGCAACACTATGCTAAGTGAACTAAAGAAGATGAGGCTTTCAAGCCTCCAAATCCTAGTGACTTTGTGAATGTACTTGGGCACGCTATCTACTTCTGTCTTCTTATTGGAATGGCCCCAGAATCAACGTAGGAGTTGAACCTCGAGAATATGGGCCTCATTGGCCCACCTGATAATAAGATAGGAAGGAGTCCATTGTGGACCCCAATGCAAATTGACATGTGAAGGAAGGAAAGGCAAGAAATTAGAATCCGAATCACATAATTTGATAAATTTAACATCATTCGATAAAGCATAATGATATGAGTAATGGAAAAGGGACAAGATAAAATACCATAAAATATAATGATGGCAGGCATGGAAAAAGAGAAAAATACCACATAATTTAACACATTCTCTTTGGAATGTTGCCTCCACCTTACTGTTACTTAATACAATCCAATTTACTACTTGAAAGAGGTTATAATTATGTGTCAGCAATTTTTTATTTTGAGAGCATGAACAAAATATAAAGTGAAATAGAAAGAGAAGACAAAATCTGCTACCTTGTGTTTACAAATAATTGTCAGCAAGGACTATACGTAACAGACATCTATTATATGATCCTAATACAAATTCAAAACCGCATGAATAAAAAAAAGCAATAGAAGCATGATTGAACCAGGGAGGGATCCAAACCTCACATCCAAGCCCATAAAATTCAAACTCAATGCCTTAATAGTTGTTCAAATCCCTTTTTACAGTTTCCAAAAGAAACCCAACGAGAATCAGTGAAGAACTCCCAAGAATGAGAGTACTGAATTTGATCAATTTGAGAAAGAGAACAAAAATAAGATGCAAATTGGCCAACATAAGTAAAGATGGGTCCCTTCATAAAAACTGATTTTTGACTATGATTCTAACCTCTTTCAAATCTCTTTTGAAACTAAAAGGGTGAATTGGTGAAAGCTGCAAAGACTAAGAATACTAATTCCCAAGCCGATTCGCAAAATGTTTAAATCACGTGAATCCCACCCAATTCAAAATTCAAAATTCAAATTCAAAAATTCCCTCTTTCCCTGGCTTTTCAACCTCAAATCCCACCCAATTCTTAATTTCTTCAGAGAGATTTCAATAGGTGGACCAATCAAATTTGGGCAAAATGAATTGTACCTCTCACCCAATGGAAATCCCCTAAATATGTATGAAATCGTATGAATCAATCCAATATTCTTAGGAATGGGACGTTTGGGGAGACAGCTTATCCTTTTTAGAAGGTTTGAGGTTTTGCTGAGAAATTGAGAGTGGGAATAGGGGAAACACGTCATTTCTTGTTGAGAACGGGATGATTTTGGGTCGCTCATGGGTTAGATATGGTTTTGTCATTGATCGTGATATGTTCGCTGATGTTGTGTATTAGAGATTTGTTGTCATTGTTTGCTGTTGGATGAGATCGGGTAAGGTTGAAAGAGGAGATAAGGGTGGATTGGAGGTTGGGCTGGGTCAGATCTGTTGGGCCTAGTGGGTACGAGTTTGGACCGTTGGGTTGTTGTATTAATTAATGAAAGGAATGGGCTGATTTTTGTTTTGATTAGGTTATGTTGGGGTTATTTAATAACCCAATTAAATCTAATTAGATTAAAATAATCCCACTTAAGAAAAGGTAATCGAGGATTAAGATTATAATTTAGGAACATATTTAAACTCTACCAAATTGAATATATCATTGGTCAATTACATCACAATTAGGGCCAATTTGATTTCAATTAGAGTCAAATTTAATAAATTGACTAAATCGAATCGAAATTCGATACGAGTTAACACCTTGTTTAATCCTGAGCGTCTTGATTCGATAAAGTTGAATAAATATTTCTCCAAATAGATTATTTTTTAGAATAAATCATATTTAAGTAAGTATTTCAACCATTTGAATTTATTTTCAAAATAATCCTTGATTAAAATCTGATATTCCATAAAATAGTTATTTAAGTAACATAATTACATAATTTCGTATAATTGAATATGATAATGTATAGTCATCACTTAAAATGACAAACCTTCCCAGATGATTTTTTTTTTGAAAAGTTTCTATTCAAATGAAATAAATTTTTTTATTTTATTAAAACCCGAAGAAGCTCGAAATTAAACTTGGCTATGGAGGGCAAAAATTAGTGTCAACACTCATGACTTGGAGTTAGCAATTGTGGTTTTTGTACTTAAGATTTGATGGCACTATTTGTATGGGGTACACGTTGATATATTTACTGACCAAAAGAGTTTACAGTATATTTTTTCGTAGAAAGAATTGAATCTTAGGCTGAGGCAGTGGTTGGAACTTTTAAAAGACTATGACATGAGCCTACACTATCATCCGAGCAAGGCGAATGTGGTAGCTGACGCCCTCAGCAGGTTATCTATGGGCAGTCTTTCTCATGTGGGGAAAGAAAATATGGAGATGGTGAAGGATATTCATCGACTTGCAAATCTAGGAGTGCGACTTTTGGATTCCAAGGATGGAGAAGTGGTTGTTCATGCGATAGCTAAATCTTTCCTTTGTGCAGAAGTTAAAGATAAGAAGGTTGAAGATCCCATCTTGAAGCAGATCAAGAAAGATGTGGGTCAATAAAAGGTATTGTCTTTTGAAATTGGTGGTGATGGTGTTTTGAGATACCAAGGTAGGTTGTGTGTGCTAGATATAGATGGTATGAGCAAGAGAATCCTTGATGAAGCTCACACGTCAAGGTATGTTGTTCACCCTGGATCTGCTAAGATGTATCAGGATTTGAAAACTATTTATTAGTGGAATAATATAAAGCATAATGTGGCTAACTATGTTGCCAAGTGTTTGAATTATCAACAAGTTAAAGTGGAACATCTGAGGCCAGGTGGTTCTTCTCAAGAGATAGCTTTGCCTTTATAGAAGTAGGAGATGATTAATATGGACTTCATTATAGGACTTATGAGGTCCCAAAACTAGTATGATTCCATTTGGCTGATTGTAGATAGGTTGACCAAGTCAGCTTACTTTCTACCTGTCAAGACAAATTATTCAGGAGAGGACTATGCCAAGCTGTTCTTTGCAGAAATAGTTCGTTTGCATAGGGCACCTATGTCTATCATATTTGACAGAGGTACACAGTTTTCCTTACAGTTTTGGAGATCGTTTCAAAAGGGTTTAGGTGCCCAAGTGAAGTTGAGCACAGCTTTCCACCCTCAGATAGATGGGCAATCTGAGCACACCATCAGGACCCTTGAGGATATGTTGAGGGCCTGCATGATTGATTTTAAAGGTAGTAAGGTAGAACACTTGCCATTGATAGGGTTCACATATAATAATAGTTTCCATTCTAGTATTAAGATGACACCATTTAGGTATTGTGCGGGAGAAGTTGTAGGTCACCAATAGGGTAGTATGAAGTAGGTGAAATGTAGATATTTGTACCTGATCTTGTTTATTAGGAAATAGAGGATGTAAAAGTCATTAGAGAATGACTAAAGACAGCTCAGATTCGTCAGAAGTACTATGTCGATGTTAGAAGAAGAGATCTAGATTTTGAGGTTGGAGATCAGAGATTGGGTGTTTCCCAAGGTTTCTCTCATGAAGGGAGTCATGCGGTTTGGGAAGAAAGGTAAGCTGAGTCCTTGCTATATAGGACCATATCAGATTGTTAGAAGGATAGGTGGAGTTGCGTATGAGCTAGAATTGCCAGTTAGTTTGGGTTTGGTGCATCCGGTATTTCATATATCTATGTTGAAGAAGTGTAGTAGAGACCATTCTTTAGTATTGCCTGTCGAAGAAATCAAAGTAACAGACTACTTATCCTACGAAGAAGAGTCTGTAGAGATTTTGGATCGCCAAGTTAGAATATTGAGGAACAAAGAGATTGCCTCACTTAAAATGTTGTGGAGAAACCAAAAAATTAAAGAAGCGACTTAGGAATCAAAAGTCCACATGAGAGCTAGATACCCAAACCTTTTTGATCTAATAGATGACGAAATAGAAGGTACAATCCTTTCCTTATTCTTTATATGCCTTAGTATGCTTGAAATTATACTTATCTGTATCCCACATCAACATTTAGGGATGAATGTTCCCAAAGGGGGGATATTGTAACGCCCCGAAGTTTTTCTTTGCTAAATTCTATCCCTAAAATATTAAGCATTGGATTATAGAATGATTTATACTTATTTACCTATGGAATCCCTTAGATTTCAACTTTTCATTTCGTAGATGACTGAATAAGCTTTCTGTCGATATAAGATTCGTCCAAATCTGACACTGCGTGAAGAAGTTATGGCTATTTTATTTGCTAGTCGTAAATCACCGTCATTCTGGTGTCTAGCGCATTGTGGAGAGGGTTTAATTAGCAATTATCAAATTTCAGTGGGACCTTGTGATAGTGGCGCATCGTAGAGGATCCCAAATTCCCATTCGTCCATTTCCAGTGAGCCACCACAATAGTGGCGCATTGTGGTGGCCTATAAAATTGGGTTCCTAGTTTAATTTTTCCATCTTCGTTCAAAAGTTAACAAGGGTAATTTGGACTTTTTTCAAGCCTCTTAAAATGTCTAAACATTAGATTAAGACCTCTACAAGTAGAATATATGACATTCTCAAGAATTTCCTCAAAATAAAAACCCTAGTTCATATACTTCTCCTTTGAGAAACTCAAGATTCAACCGTGGGTTTTCAAAATTGACTGAAGATTCAGAATCCTCAAACCGTAGGCTTAAAGGATCGTCCCTTATTCTTTGTAATCAAGGTAAGTGGGGTTTATCCCCCCAAAAAAACTGCATGGGCTATAAATTGTTAAAGCATGATTTAATGGTTTTGATGCATGTATTTTATAGGGTTTCGAAAACTATATTATTGATTATGCATTTCGAAAGTTTAAATGCTACTATTGCTTTGGCCTTGTGGTCTTTTCCCCTAAATTGATTGACATATATATGTATATGTATGAATTTGAGATTTAAGATTGTTGAGGGCATAAATTATGAACTCCCTCTCTTGTATTGAATTAAAGATTATGGTTTTGTAATTTGAAAGATATTTTGCAATATCCTGGCATTTGAACATGATTTGGAATTGTTGATAGGGTGTTTCTTGATATCAATATGTTCTTGTGTGTATGAGAAAGAATTGGATGTGTTTACATGAGGTTTTAAAAAAGAGAAAGATTCATTGAATTGAATTAATGAAATGCTGGTCTCAAAACTTGTGTTTTGAATATAGAGATTTATGATAGACTAATAATGGCTCAGAGATGTGACTTTCAAGTTAATGGTATAACGATAGCATACATATTTATGCCATAATAGATTATATTTTCAGAGCATATTTTCAGATTATGTTTTCAGAGGCTGTATATTTTGATAGAGTTTTAAAAGCAACTCTTAGCCTGAAATCGTATTTGCCGATACGGGTAGATTATTATTGTATGCTACCGAAGGCCGTGTGGCATAGTAGATTCAGAGACTCTGACCCTTGCGGCACACTTGGGTTGGGGACTTCGCTGCCGAGTTAATTTTTCATATAGCCCATGGAATTTTTTACAGTTGTAGGGTATACCACCTAGTGAAGAAGTTACATAGGTTTCTCAGAGCTGAGATGATTTTTATAGAGTCTTTAAAATGGCCATGTGAATTCTTACTACATGATATACTTATGAACTGTTTTAAATTGCTCTCATATATGTTGATTTATAAATGATTATTTTGGATATGATCTGCGTACCAGTACATCTGTATTGACCTCTTCCCCCTACCTCTCACATTCTAAGACTCAGTCTAGGGATCCAAATAAGCAGTAGATAATTCAGACATCTGATCAGATTATGCAGTGGTGAGACTTTTCTATTTTAGAAGGCCTGTCTTCTCAGATTTTGTCACTTAATTCAGTTTTGGTCTACTGGGGCCCTTGTCCCAGTTTCAGACAGTTGTCAGATTTCATGTAGTAGAGATTTCACAGACTGAGTCAGATGTTATTTAGATGAAGTTGATTTACAGTTTTCATACTTATGTTGAATTCAGAGTTGACCACGTTTTGGTAGCAGATTATGTTTCCATGTCTTCTTTATTAAATAAATGTTGTGCATGATTACCAGATAGAGAAGGGCATTCCGCACCTTCATGGTTTGGGATGTTCATCATAGTCAGGCGCTAGTTTAGGTCGTGACAGGAACAAACAAGCTATTTGACAAGATAGTCACTGTAAGTTCCAGCATTATTACATGTCTCAACGAAGTGTGTGACATTCTATTTTGGGTTCCCTTTGCCCTCAAATTGTCGAAATTTGAGGGATTGATAACCGGCACGTATTTTGAGGCTATCTATCCTTGCAGTGCAGGGCTTGACATACGCAAGGGAAGACTTGGTGACAACATCATACTTCTCTTTGAGGGTCCCTTCAATGAATTCCTTCAATTGCTCAATCGGGATTCTTCCCTCAGAAGAAACTTGCACCTCTTTAGTTGGTGGTGTTTGTTTCACAGGATGCTCTATCTTGTAAGCCTCTGGAGATTTCCAGGTGCATGCCTAGACTCTCCGTCTATCAGGCATTCCATCCTATCCACTATCTTATCAATTCAAGCATGTTGATTCTGAATATATTTGGTCAGGCCATTAATTTCCTTTGTCAAACTCGTAAATTGCTCCTCCATAGACGAGGCATCAGTCACCATCGCTTGCATAATTACTGGAGACGTTGGAGAGTAACATAGATTGTCGCATAAGTTGATCTTCAAAGTACTCAACTTATGCGGTATAAGTGGAGATGACACATTCGTTGAACGACCACCGCTCTTTGCACCAAAGTATTTAGAACCAGAGTGCTCAAGTAGAGCTAGAGTCCTATTAAGCAATTCTGTCACATTGCTTTCTCCTTTTGAAGCACTTGTATTGGACTTCTTTCCTTTTGGGGTTGAAGATCCAAAAGCTGGAGTTGGCGCGGACGACACTAGATGTGTTTGTTGTCCTAGCAAGCCTACCTTGCTCCTCGTAACAGCTCTCAAGATTCTAAAAGTAACACCAAGGATGATTTCTACTTCAGCAGAGAACTTTGAATCAACAACCTTGGAAGTAACTGATTGAGAACTAACCTTATTGGAAGTCATTTCGTTGTTCTTAAACTATGAAGTATGAAAAGTTGAGATGAGAGGTAGAGATTGTCCCACTGGGCGTGCTAGAATTTTTTGGATAGTAAAATTCTCGAGATTGAAAATAATAATAAATTGGAGACAAAAAAATATTGCAACAATCAATTTAGTCATTTCAATATGCGAGTGTTACAATCTCTATAAATCCTCTGATTTGCCTTTTCAAATATAAATTCAAGGTCTTGAAGCCTGATCTTGAATTTGAACTTGATTTGAATGATTTGAGGGACTTGATCTTGACTTGTGCTTGAATTCAAGGTCTTTTGAGCTTGTTCTTGAATATTGTGTTCTTTATCTTGAATCTTAATGAACTTGATTTGTATGCTTGTGCATTTTAGAGCAATTACGGCGTTTGATCCACAAGCTTTCTCTTGCTACTTGCTAGAGTTCTGGGCGTGTCTTTTCTGAATTATGAGATCCCTATTTATAGTTGTGAAAAAGGAAGAGTCATAATGAATATGGACTTCCTTTGACTAATCAAATTCAAGTGACGTGGCACCTTTTATGGGTTTTTTATTTCACTAGTCATGCTGCATCATTTTGACATGTGGTATGTGGATTAATTATTTATGTTCTATTGGCTCCTTAACTTGGCTTGGGATGGCATATCATTTGACACGTGACGCTTATTTGGGCCTCTAGAATATAACAATATCTTGGGCTTAGCAAAGTGGGCCCATCATTAGTAGCCCAAATTAATGGACTAGACCAATAAAAATTAAACTTTATTTAAATCCATATATGTTTGGACTTAAATAATTAATCTAATTATATTAATGTACAATATTTATATGGGACTAATATATTTTAAATTTAATATAACTCCAATTTTGTATGGATTTAAATTTAATAAAATTTTAGCGCCCACATACGCAACCACACGTGGCAAATGGGTGGATTAGATTGAATTTGAGTTGGTTAAGATAGATTGAGTTAATAAATGAACGAATTATTGGCTCTCTCAAAAGTTATTCTTTTATAACTGTTTAATACCTTATAAAATTATTATTTTTCATTATTAGGACACTATATAAGATATAAAAAAATTGAAATTATTTTGACAAAATTTCTCATGAATTACTTTTGACTAGTTATCAACCCAAATTTTGATGGGGGACATTGGATTGGAGTGAAGTGGGATGGGCTAATTTATGGGTAGTCAAATACTAAAAATTACATAGCGCAGAAACTTAACTATCACTAATTACACAAAATTCCAACTTTTAAAACTTAATGTAGAAATCCCATTTTTTCAAATCTCTATCCAAAAATTCACTTACATAACTTTATCAAATTTTATTTACGGTTTGTTCTCCCAGGAACACGGCTACAATCAAGGATCCATTAGTCGCGGTTTTTGTTTTTGAATTTTCATCCATATTTGACTCCTACTCTTATGCATTGATATTCAATTTTAACAAAACATCCATTAAAATTTATGAGATTTTAAGATCTGAGGTTAGTAATTTTTTTTTACTAATTCCGACTTTTTTTTGTATGAAGGCTACAAATTAGAGTTTTTCAGAGTGAATAAGCTGTTGAATGGTGTCCATTTAGTAGTTTTTTCTTAGTTTTGGAGTTTTTACTTTACCAATTCATAGATTCCATTGAAATAATTTTTGCATGTAATCTATTTCTACCTTTTTCTTAGTAAATGGATGATTCTCCATCTTTTAGTTTAGGATTTACTCAGTTTGATCATAATGAACCAACAAATCGAGTTACTGGATTCGTTCCTGAAGAATTTGACTACGAGGATCCTAATTTTATTGAAAACAGATCAAAACATCGGAACGATCCCATTAAGATGAAGAAGATCAAGAAAGTTGCTAAATGAAGTTCAAAAAATCAAATCGGAGAATCGTCAAGAAAGTAAAAAAGGTGATACTTCAAGGCCACTTTACCAAAGGTTTTTAACTTTTTTCATTTTTGATTGTGATTTGTAGTTGTACTGGGATATAGTGTTTTTATCGTTAATGTGAGCGTTTTTGAATTTTTATTTTTGGTTATGGTTGGTAGTTTTTGCAATAGAATGTGGTGTTTTTCATGTTTTAATTGAGGTTGTTGTAGTAGCAATCAATACTCATACAAGCAATACTTATGTATGTGATTCACATATACATAAGTAATAAGTGTTAGTTATGTAATTTTTTTTTGTACTAGAATGTCATTCCACATACAAATAATAACTTCGTATATGATAGACATAGACATAAATACTGCTATGTAGTTTGCTCTGCTATGATTTTTATAGTTGTTGTACATCCACATACAAGCAACACTTATGTATGTGACAGACATATACATAAGTTTATCTATATAGTTTGTCTGTGAGAAATTTGTAGTTACTGTACATCCACACACAAGTAATAACTATATATTTGCTATACAGGTACACAAGTCTATCTACGTATTTTACGTATTATGAAATATGTAGTTAGTTCACATCCACATACAAGCAATAATTATGTATGTGCTAGACATATACATAAGTATTTCTATGTATTTGTTCAGTTATGAACTCTTTGGTTAATATATGTCAACATACAAGCCTTAAAGTCACGACCCAGACTAATGGACCATACGGGCACCTACGCTATTCTAAGTAGCTAGGAGAACCCTTATTGCCCAACTAAAAATATGCGGAAGACTTCTGTTTTCAAGAAAATACTTGATTAAATATAATAAAGTAAATTAAATACTAATAAATAAACTATTTTTAAAACTTCTTACAAGTGTTCTTCACTATCCCAAGACTTGGTCAGACATGTACAAGATCTATCTACTACATCAAAGACTAACAATAAAATAAATAATACAAAGACTCTAAACATATGATAGGAAGAAAGTGCAGAAGTTAGTGCTGAATATCGTCATCCATCTAGTAACTACAACTAACCTGCATCCAGTCTACACTCCAAAAAAGAATGTAGGAGAATAGGGTCAGTACAACTACACGTACTGGTAGGCATCATCGGCCGACCATGTTAGTCCATATAATCATAAAATAGAATTTAGAAAAATAAATAATGACATCCTGAATGGAATATAATTCAACTAAGGTTTTAATAACATTATTAATTTACCTATATAACATACATCATCCAACTACTCTTCTAGCTTCATCCATATTATATTCATTGCCAACATACTCTAGCCTCATTAATTCACACAATCAACCACAACCCAACACTAATACATCACTATTCCTCTTTATTTACCTTATGTTTTTCATTACTCATATTCACAGGAACAAACTCATAATCATAAACAACCCACACTAAATTCTCAGGCTAACAACCAAATGCTCTATTATAATATTTTAATATTATAACTAACCTGTATGAAGTATTAATAAAGCAAGTCAACCAACATATAAGTAAGTACAAGTTTCTCTTTTTTAAATACATATCACACAATCAAATATACAATGAATTAATATACAACAATAACAAGTCAAACAGTACTCACAAACAAGCCACATAACCATCAATAGTATCAAGCATACTGTAAACATCCACAGACTTAACACAAATATGTACAAACATGCTATGAGACTTATTCTTGCCCAAATAGTCATGACCTGCAAGGAGAAATCTATGTTTATGTACCGTATCGACGTGGTACCCAATCCAACATATACATATCTATACCGGCGGGGTACCCGATCCAACATATACATATCCGTACCGATATGGTACCCGATCCAACATATACATATCTGTACCGACGTGGTACCTGATCCAACATATACATATCCACACCAGCGTGGTATCCAATCCAACATGTACATATCCGTACCGGCGTGGTACTCGATCCAACATATACATATTCGTACCAATGTGGTACCCAATTCGACATATACATATCCATACCGGTGTGGTACCTGATCCAATATATAATATTCATACCGGCATGGTACCCAATCCAACATATACATATCCGTACCGGCATGGTACACGATCCACCCTAAACAAGTATTATCAATATCAAATCTACACAACCTCACAACATACAACAATGTACCAAGTTTACAAGTACACTTAAAGTCATAAGACAATTCCATCAACTAAATTTTCAACAATTATTTATACATGCATGAACAATCCAAGCATCAACAATTTCAAGCATGTTCGAATACCAATCAACAAGTATTGATAGTATTACTTTAAGGAGTTATCATTATCAAACAAGCCACTCATAAACAGAATTCAATAAACCATCATTATCACTAATTTAGCCTCTCATAGGCATTCAATAGATATAATATTTTTATCAATATCAAAACAAGAATATCATAAATATTACATAATCAATCAATAATATAGTTTTTTGGATTAAAGTTAAGTACTCGTATATTTATCCACCCTAACTCCATGTCCTCAGGTCTAGACATACTTTCTCCTATCAATTCTAAATTATGAAAATATAAAATAACACAATCTTCTACTCATTAAACCTAGCCTACCTGGACGCCAAACTTTTGGAAGAAGCATGCTGCAACAAGAATGCTCTTTTCTTTCTTTCATGCTATAGAATAATCAATCATCTAAAAATCAAGCAATTATAAAAGTAATTAAATATTCACTCTTCAAAAAAATATCTTGGGAATTCAAACCCAATAATTCTATCCTTAATTAAAGGTCTAAATCATTCCCCAATGCCAGTTATCCCTTAATTAGCTCTTTCAATCTCAACTCATCTTCATTAATGTATTTTTAATGCTAAAGGTCTCATCTTTACGGAATTCAAGGTTCCTAAACATCAAATTTCATAATCTAGTTTATGAAATTCATGTTAGAAATCATTAATTTATAGTTTAAGATTAGCTCTGTCATATTAAAAATACCCATGAGTATTTCCCAAAAGGATTCCACCATTAAAGGTCTTTCTAAGGATTCTAAGATGTTAAAGGATTAAAAGATAAAGAAAATAATGGAAAACTTACCTCAATGAAGAAATTTCACCATAAGCCTTGGGATTTCACCTCTCAATGGTTGGGGAATAAAATTTTAGGTTTTTAGACTTAAAATACGGCTGAAGATGATTTAAATACCAGCAGAATTTTTGCTACAGTGAAATCCCGCTTCAGCTCGGACAGTGCTCAGTAAAATAGTCATAACTTTTTACTCTGAATTTGGATTTAGGAATGCTTTGTTGAGTTGGAAAGAGGACTCAAAGATAATTTGGTGGGTGTTGGGTTTCGTAAATCCTTATATACTAAGAGATGTGATCATTTGAAGTTGACCCTAAAAAAAACCCATATCGAAACTCTATCGAAAATAAAGTTTTAAACATAACTTTGTGTTAGAGATATTGTATGACCTTAATTAATAGCTAAAGAAATTTCAAACTAAGTTATAGATATTAGAACTCGTAAATAATTAAATTCATCGGGCTTGAGTCTATCTAGACACATCTAAAGGCCAAAATCTGAAAAGTTTAAGGTGACATAATAAATAAAATATTGGCTAATTTTGACCTAAATTAATATTGAGGAATGAATTTATTACGAATAATTTAGTAATGACGAAATGGATCGTTACAATTAGATACCAATTTACCATCGATTCGTCCCTGAATGGGCATTCAGTGGAGAAAAGCACGAGATTGGAATTAAAGAGACATTACTAACACAGTTGCTTATACTGCACCTTGTTCACTCTCTTGGAATCCTTATCGATCAACCCACATTCTATACTCAATCATTCTAATAAAGGTTTTCAAAATACGAAGATGCAGAGCAAAATATTTACACATAAATCACTTATTCTCCTTTCAACGGCCTAAGTCTCAATCTTGAGTTTTACAAAAGTAATATAAAGATGGTTAAAAGATTCACCTTGATGAAGACAAACATTCAAAAGCACCTCTTTTTCTCTACCGAAGCTCTAGAGTCCCGAATTCAATTCTGAAAAGTGATATGAGATGCTACATAAATTTACTATTTGAATTTCAACACTAAACAAGTCACACCTAATCCACCTAACACACAGACTCTCTTTGAGACACCTGACTCGGTTTCTAGCCAAGACTATCATATGGATAATCTACATCTTGATCATATGCAAGTCACCACACCATTTACAAGTCACATAACTTAGATATCCACATGAACTCAATCAAGATTGTTAAATTCATTCTATAAATCTAGCTTCAACATTTCACAAACACTATTGTTTTTACCTTAAGATTACCAACGGTTCAAGCATAGTATTTACTACTATACACATATGATAATATAACCTCCCACTCATTACACAGCCTTACAACAATTGGCCATAAAAATTCCAAAGAATTATAGCCTACAACACATTCTCCTCCTCAACTTTGTTAATATTCATCTAATCATCTTACCTTAATCACTCAACAAGCAATATCCACCAAGTATCACCTAAGGAAAGGTCAATTATGCCATTTAATAATACACTAATTCTCCCATTCAGGATCATTCTTAATTATTTTATGAATGTAACTAAGCCATTTGATTCTTCTTTGCCACAATCATGGAAATTACTATCCTCGAAAAGGGTCATATATATCAGCCAACTCTGTGGGATATGTACATGCATAATTCAACCACAAGGTCAAGTCAACAATAATTTATCTTACTCAAGATTTTCCCTAATGCATAAATCCACAACTATAACTTATATCCAGATAATCACTAACTCAAATATTTTTCAACAGCCAACACTTCATGATCAAGCCAAACCAATCTTATATCACTAATACCAATTTAAGATATACAAAGTCATTCGTATATCTACCTAATAATATTCTTACTACGGGCTTCACTTAACTCTTAATCACCTCAAGAGTGGTCCCCACACCACTAGCACATAAGAAAGGTAAAACAAAATAAACTGATTACAGGCCATTAACAGTCTCATCACCAATATCACATTCTAGATAAGTTAGCGATCGAATTTTGCAGGTATCAACAATCTCTACTAGTTTTTGTTACTTTTATTTAAAACTCAATATTTTGTCAAGCATTAAGAATCTGTTCACATAAGGACCTCAAAAATAATGTCACTTAGCTAGTCCTCATAAGGAACCTATTATGATTTCAATAATAGAAATGCACAAAAATTCTAATTATAGTCCTAATGATCGGATTACACAAGGATCCCCACATAATATCAAATAAACGAACCACATAAGGATCCATCCACAACATCATTAATAAGAACCTCTCATTACAGAAAACACATATCACCTCAATCTTTTATTCATGTCACTTTTTCACCATCTTTTCTTGACATCATCTTCTCATATCATCCTCTCTATTCTCATACCATTAATTTCATCAATATAATAGTACAAAAAAAATAAGTAAGCACCATAGAATTTCTAATTTCACAATATAATCTCATCAGAATTATCAACAAAAATAACTTAGTCAATTTTCATCACTTAAATTCAAACAAAAACAATTACAACAATTGAAAAACTCTAGCAACACAAGTTTAGCCAAATATCAAACACAACCAATCAATAAGTTCATAACTTTCACAAGTCTTTACCTATTAACAATAACTTTTAGACCTTATTAATAAATACCAATTGAAATCTCCTAGATTTTTATTCAAATTTACAAAGATACCAATTGGGATTAACTACATTCTAATAGAGCTCAGTTAAGATACCAATTAGAATTGTCTAGATACCAATTGGATTCAATCTAATAGTCAAAGATTAGGATGACACGATGGAGAGAAAGAAAGGAAAATAATTTCTACATACCTCATAGCCTTCTGAAGATTGGGTGAGGGGCCCTACACACCAATCTATGGAAATCTACTAGACATTGCTCTTGTACTTGAGGGACCAGTGAACCTAATGCTCCGATATCAACTGTCACGACCCAGACTAATGGATTGTGCAGGCACCTAAACTATTTTAAGTAGCTAGGAGAACCCTTATTCCCCAACTAAAAATATGTGGAAGACTTCTGTTTTTAAGAAAATACTTGATTAAATATAATAAAGTAAATTAAATACTAATAAATAAATTTTTTTAAAAAACTTCTTACAAGTATCATTCACTATCCCAAGACTTGGTTAGACATGTACAAGAGCTATCTACTATAACATAGACTGACAATAAAATAAATAATACAAAGACTCTAACATCTGTCAGGAAGAAAAAGCAGAAGTAAGTGTTGAATATCATCATCCATCTAGTAACTACACCTAACCTGCATCCAGTCTACACTCCAAGAAGGAATATAGAAGAATAGGGTCAATACAACCACACATACTGGTAGGCATCATCGGCCGACCGTGTTAGTAATCATAAAATAGAATTAAAGAAAATAAATAATGACATCCTGAGTTGAATATAATTCAACTAAGGTTTTTATAACATTATTAATTTACCTATATAACTTACATCATCCAACTCTTCCAACTCGATCCATATTATATTCACTATCACCATACTCTAGCCTCATTAATTCACACAATCAACCACAATCCAACGCTAATACATCACTATTCCTCTTTATTCACCTTATCTTTTTCATTACTCATATTCACAGGAACAAACTCATAATCATAAACAACCAAATGTTCTATTATAATATTTTAGTATTATAACTAACCTATATGAAGTATTAATGAAGCAAGTCAACCAACATATAAGAAAGTATAGGTTTAACTTTTTCAAATGCATATCACATAATCAAATACCCAATGAATTAATAATACAACAATAACAGATCAAACAGTGCTCACAAACAAGCTAGATAATCATCAAGAGTATCAAGTATACTGTAAACATTCACAGACTCAACACAAATATATACACATATGCTATGAAACTTGTTTTTCCCCAAATAGTCATGACCTGCAAGGAACAATCTATGATCATGTACCATACCAGCGTGGTACCCAATAAAATATATACATATCCATACCGGTGTGGTATCCGATCAAACATATACATATCCATATCGGCTGGTACCCGATCTAACATTTAAATATCCATACCGGCGTGGTACCCGACTCAACATATATATTTCTATACCAGCGTGGTACCCGACCCAACATATATATATCCATACCGACGTGGTACACGACCCAACATATATATATCCATACCGGTGTGGTATTCGATCCAACATATACATATCCGTACCGGCGTGGTACCTGATCTAATATATACATATCCGTACCTGCGTGGTACCCGATCTAACATAGACATATCCATACCGGCATGGTACCCAATCCAACATATATATATCTGTATCGGCGTGGTACACGATCCAATATATACATATCCCTATCAGTGTAGTACCCGATCCAACATATACATATCCGTACCGGCGTGTTACCCGAGCGTGGTACCCGATCCAATATATACATATTCATGCCGGTGTGGTACCCAATCCAACATATATATATTCGTATCGGCGTGGTACTCGATCCACCATACACAAGTATTATCAATATCAAATTTATAAAACCTCACAGCATACAGTAATGTACCAAGTTTATAAGTACACTTAAAGTCATAAGACAATTCCATCAAGTAAATTTTCAATAATCATTTATACACACTGTAACAATCCAAACATCAACAATTTCGATCATGTCTGAACACCAATCAGCAAGTATTCATAGCATCACTTTAAGGAGTTATCATTATCAAACAAGCCACTCATAGGCACAATTCAAAAAACCATCAGTATCACCAATTTAGCCTCTTATGGGCATTAAATAGATATAGTATTTTTATCAATATCAAAACAATAATATCATAAATATCACATAATCAATGAATAATATCATTCTTAGATTAAAGTTAAGTACTCGTGTATTTATCCATCTCAACTCCATGTCCATAGGCCTAGACATGCTTTCTCCCATCAATTCTAAATTATGAAAATATAAAATAACACAATTTCTACTAATTAAACCTAGCCTACCTGGATGCCAAGATTTTGAAAGAAGCAAGCTGCAACAAGGATGCTCTTTTTTTTATGCCTTGGAACATTCAATCATCTAAAAATCAAGCAATTATAAGAGTAATTAAATATTTACTCTTCAAATAAATATCTTGAGGATTCAAACTCACTAATTCTACCCTTAATTCAAGGTCTATATCATTTTTCAATGTCCGTTAGCCATTAATTAGCTCTTTCAACCTTAACTCATCTCTATTAATGGAGTTTTTATGCTAAAGATCTCATCTTTACGGTATTCAAGGTTCCTAACCATAAAATTTCATAATATAGTTTATGAAATTCATGGTAGAAATCTTTAGTTTATAGTTTAGGATTAGCTCTATGTCTTATTAAAAACACCCATGAGTGTTTCCCTAAAGAATTTCACCATTAAATGTCTTTTTAAGGATTCTAAGATGTTAAAGGATTAAAAGACGAAGAAAATAATGAAAAAAATTACCTCAACGAAGGAATTTTACCTTAGGCCTTGGAAAATCACCTCTCTAGGGTTGGGGCATGAAATTTTAGATTTTTAGACTTAAAATACAGCTGAAGATGATTTGAATACCATCAGAATTTTTGCTACAGCTAAATCACCCATTAGTCCGGACAATGCTCAGTAAAACAGTCATAACTTTTTACTCCGAATTCAAATTAAGAAACGGTTTATTGAGTTGGAAAGAAGACTCAGATATCTTTAATTTGGTGGGGGTTGGGTTTGGTAACTCCTTATATTCTAAGAGATATAATCGTTTGAAGTTGATCCTAATAAAAGTTCATATCAAAACTCTAACATAAATAAAGTTTTAAACTTAACTTTATGTTAGAGATATTGTATGAACTTAATTAATAGCTAAAAAAATTTCAAACTAAGTTATTGATATTAGAACTCATGAATAATTAAATTCATCGAGCTTGAGTCTATCTAGATACATTCAAAGGCTAAAATCTTTGCCAAAAAGTTTAAGGTAACATAATAAATAAAATATTGGCTAATTTGGACCCAAATTAATATTGAGGAATGAATTTATTGTGAATAATTTAGTAACGATGAAATGGGTCATTACAAATAACTATGTATGTACTAGACATATACATAAGTACTGTTGTGTACTTGACCTATTTTGAAATTTATGGTTCATGTACAACATAGCAGTTATGAACTGACAATATACTCTAATTTTATGATTTTATTATTTATTCAATACAGGGTCTAAAATACGAGATTGTATACATACAGGGACTGTGGAATTTTCATTGTTGGATATGGAGAATACCTAAGCGAAGGAATTGATGTGCCTTCAAGTGGTTTTGAAGCTGAATATCATCGTTTACGATATGTGTCACTTCTCCGAAATTATGGTCTTCAGAAGGTAAAGAAATGTTAGATTAGTGACAATGACCACCCTCCAAGATCAAGAATAAAATATGCTCCTACCTCATGAATCTGGAATAATTAGCATTGAATAGTCTCAAAGATATTTATGGTGATGATTGTTTTCTTTTCTGTGGAGTTTTGTTGGGTTGGATTAGTAAAATAATGTATGGATTTTGTATGTACAAAGTTTTTAAAACATAATGAGTTATGTTTTTAGGATTTACTGACTATTTTTGTATGTGTTTTTTTTTTATTTATATCACTGTATTAGATTGGCGTACTGATTCTAAATTTCAGTATATATTTAGTCTTATACATAGACATATCATATATATACGTGGATGTATAGCACATACATAGTTATTGTTCTACCAGTGTATATTCAGTCTTATACATAGTCCTATCATATAATCATAAGCAAATACACTGAGAATGTGATTTTACACAACAATACCTATTCAATCAACAAAAATCGTAAAGAATAGTAGTAATGTATATAGGCATACACGGTGGTAACATATGAGTTACATGTAAATTAGCTTACCAAAAATCAGTGTATATTTTATAAAATACATAGTGATAGCATATAATTGTAAGCATAGCCACCTTGTGAAAGTTTAACAGTTTATATGTCAACATATACACAATACCACTATTGATTTAAGCACATACATAGACGTAACATATATTTGTAAGCATATCTACTTTGGGATATTTAACACATACATAGAAATATCAACTACATTAAAGTTATGCCTAATATCCACTCTCTAGGTGTACATTATTTCACATACATAGAAATATCAACTACATTTACATAGATTTTATAAAGAATGTTAACAAAATGTATAAAAAGCATGATGTAATGAAAAAATGCAATGTCTATGTTTTCCATATACATAGTAATTATGTATACATATACACATTTTTTTATAGCTAACGTTAACATAATGCATTAAACGGTTTCATGAAGCAAATTTAATGTACATATTATCATAGACATAGAATTACATTCATTGTTAATCAAAAAAACATATAAACTATAAATTATTGTATGCTTACAGTTAATTATAATATATGTTTACATATACATAGATTTTATAAGGAACATTAACTACTAATAGTTGATTGTAATTAATGTATACTTATGAACTCATAATTTTATACATTTATGATTAAGAAATGTAAAAATCATAACCATTGTATAGACTACTCATCAGCAACCACAATTTCATACCAGTTATGTATATAAACACATATTAACACCAGTTGCATTAGTAAGTTATGTAGACGTGAAAAGGCACAACTTATTAATGCAACCGTCAAATATAGAAGACAAACAATAAATATAAATACATCAAACACAGCTAAAAAAATAAAGAAACTTATATTTATTTCAAATTATCATCATCCATCTCAAATTGTTCAACAAATCAAAGCATAAAAGTAGAAATTATTATTTAATCATTAAGAGTATAGAAAAACTACAAGTTAGTTCTCCTTTGGGAAAAAGTTTTAGAAACGTCTATTGTCCCCCTTATGTCCACACCATCCACTTTTCTTTCTCCCTTTCTTAGGTCTTCCTGGCAGCCTTTTATAAATCGGAGGCAAGACTTCTTCCTCATCTACACTGTTAGGAATATTCCAGTGTAGCTGAACAATTTACAATTCTCATTGTAACATCTGAGGATATAGCCAAAATAGAAAAAAAAAGATAATGTGATTAGTATTTGTAGCAATTTATAGGTTTATATGATTTGTATGTTACAATTCTATTATACTTAAATAAAAAATATATATATACAACACAACTCATCTACTATACATTAATAAACAAATTAAAAATATATGATTTTTTTTGTTACACAATTTATAAAAAACAAACAACAGAATAAAATATGTTTTTTTACACATTTATACAAAATAGTCTTTGTATTATGTGAATTATTACTGAAAGAAAATTTTATGTTTATACTATTGACACAATTTTGGGTTTTGTCAGAGTGACATATACATAAAAATGATTATGTATATGTGACCGCATAACCACTTCGTCTTTTGTAACCGGAAATAAGGTTTTGTTGGGTCTGTTTATATTAACATAGATTTACATATACAAACCACTTTGAATGTATATGTTATATATCAATAAGTTTCTTCATTTGAATACACAATTTCTGTTTTTGTGACTTTATTTCGCAACAACTTCAATCTATAAAAACTTCAAGTTTCTGTTAATTTAATACAATTGTATATAAAATTGTTATTAGATCATGAAAACAATCTATGCAACACAAATATACACATCATAATAATATTCACGCTACAGTTAACATTTTATTAATTTAAGTTATAAATTCATATATATTGTTATAAAAATGGTAAAATTAGGATTTAAATAGATGAAATTTAAATAAATAATTTTATTAACAGAACAAAATAACATAATATATTTTTTTTTCTAAACGTTTTTCTTTGCAACTGCATTCATGTGTCACCACATATTTCGACATCACTGAAATGAGAGTCTTTTTATCCTTAGACATCTGTTTCACTTTCACATCAATACTTTTGCTATCATACATAAAGTTATCAACTTCAAACTCCAGAACATACAAAGCATATTGATTTTGTGTCCCAGCAACTGAGAGAGTCATAACATCAGCTTCAACACCCTCCACACAAACAACAACTCTTGTTTCTCTATCAAACTATATGTCCTCTGCACATTTATCAATAGTTAATATGTACAACGGATACAATACGAAGGCTGGTAGAGATTTCTTCAACTCGACGTACAACCGAACAACATTATCATTTCGTATATGAAAAGGTAATCCATTGCCAGCGACAACATAATGTACATCGATACTTTTTTGGGATTCATCAATGTTTAATTCGGCAACAATTAATGAAATCAACCTCAAATAATTTATTGATTCCGCGACAATGATTCCTTCACTTCTATAATTAACATATTCTGTTTCGGTTCTCCATTGACCAGAGTGCCTCAAAAGAATAGCAATAGTCATCTTCTTGAATTCCAATTATTATTTTTTTTCAAAAAGATCAATAATTAGTGTTGAAATTGTTCTTGATTTATATTTTGTTTTGGTTTAATTCTTATGTATTTGTTGTTTTCAAAATTTAAATTTCAGTAGTTGTTACATAATTTAAGTAATGGAGTAATCCAATTTATTTAATTAGTTGCGTTAATTACGTCCTTAATAGTAAGAGAATTCGTTATTTCCATTTTTAAATAAACCCAAAAATTTGCATTAGGTTACTATGTATATATTGACTGTCTTATGTATGTGATTCAGGAGAAAGAGTAAAATGACTAAAAAAGTGGGAGAGAGTATAAATACTTCTAATAGAGTTGAGATTTATGTTATTTATACTAGTCAATAATCATCCAAAATCTGAATGAGTTGAATAAATATGTAAAGTGAAAACTATATAAATTTCAATCTTTTTACAACGAATTAATTTCTATCCTAACTTTTTTCAAAAATGACTAAAAATACTTGATTTAGCCTACACATCTTCATCACGTTCTTATGAACACATCACTTAATTTAGTTTACACTTGATCTAGTTATTATTTCCTCATCATTGATATTTAACAAATAAAAATGAAAAAACTTTAAAATTTGTTGGGTTAAATATGACATAACATTTGCATAACTATAAAATGACATAACATTTGCATAACCATAAAATCATGTTATTAAGGCAAAAATTTTGATAAACCCTTGACTCAAGTAAAGCATAACAATAATCAGAAAGAAAAGAAAATACAACAATAGTAAAAAAAGTTATGTAGAGAATAGTGGAGAAAAGAAAAACAACAATAACAAAAAATAACGATGACCATAATAAAAAAAAACAACAGGTAATAATTGAATCGAAGAATAAACACTAGGAGGGTAAGAATAGTAGGTAAAGTAGGCAATGTTCAACTATCCACTAATCTTTTATCTTAGCCCTCGATCTCCATATCCACAATAAGATGCATATATGTATTCCATGTCTGGTATAATTTAAGTAAAAATTACACAACACCACAATTCATCATTAATAAAATATATAAAATTCCTATCTTTTTTATTAATTACCTAAATTCTTTTTTAAAAAAAATAGTCGGGCATATCCAAAAAATTATAAATTTTCGGATACATAATTTTAATTATGTATCTCTCTTTGGTCTAGTTAATGTATTATGTATCTCTACCAAATAATTTCAAAAATGGATGTATCTCAGTAATCAAAATTATGTATCTCTACTTCAGAAGTATGTATTCCGATGCTAATTATGTATCCGAGAAAAATTAAAGAAATTAACTGTTACATTCTTAAGTTCAAAATTGGGTATCTCAACTTCAAAATTATGTACCCGAACGCTAATTGTGTATCTAAAATTTGCAAAACAAGAGATTATTGTAATTTATTAAATAGTAGGGATAGATATTAAGTAGGGGTAAACTTTTTGGAATTTATACAAGTTTTAATTATTTTCTAAAGTCTTGGCCAACAAAGTAAATGCAATTGGTCACAAACGTAAATGAAATGTAACAATCCCTGTGTTACAGAACTATGTAGCCAGCATAGGGTAAGTCGTCCTCCTACTGGATTAGGGTTGACGGGATCATATATACATTTCATGAGTCTTCCTTCCAGATTAGGGTTGACACAACATTGTTAGTATCCCTTGGCAAGGTGCTAACACCCTTCCAACTGGGATCAGAGGTTGGACCCCAACTTCATTTATAATTAAGGTATGTTGGTTAGATAAACACTCCCATAGTTACAGTTTTAGTATTTAGTACTCAGTAATCAGTATTCAGTCTCAGAATTTAGTAAAAAACTTAGATAGTTCTATAGAATGATGACTGACAGTTATCAGTTATTTAGCCATCAGAACTCAGTAATTTAGTATCAGTCTAATTTAGGCAGAGGTTATATGCACAATATTGCATATTCAACATGATTAGTAGTTACTGTTTTTGCATGTACTCTTATTTAGTTATTTCATGATGTTCATTCCATCAGTTATTATCTCATACATATGAACCCATGTATATCAGCCTAGCTCACTTAGCATACCAGTACATTCAAAGTACTGAAGTATACTGTTTATTTTACGCTATGATGTCTCATATTATAAGTTCAGACGCAGAGGATCCTGACTGTAATTAGCATCTCGGGTTACCAGTAATAGTTATAGTGGTGAGTCCTCATATTTCAAGGATAGAGTTATTATTTCAGCATTCCAGTAGTTCAATATGTTTAGTAGTTGAAGTTAGTTAGGAACTTGTCCCATCAACTCCATAGTCAAACAGTTAGAGGATTTTGGACTAGACTATTTCAGACAAATATTTAGTATTACTATTAGTATTCAATATTTGTTTTTAGTTTATGAACCTTATGGAAATTTTAGCCTAACATTTGTATATATTTTAAGTATTATTATTATTTAGTGCTCACAGTAGGTACCAGTCATGGGTTATCTTGTGGTTCTTTGAGATTATAAGCACCGTATGACGCCCCAGGTGCAGTCTCAAGGCATTACAAACTTGATATCAGAGCATAAGGTTTAACAGTGTCCTAGGGAGCCTGAAAGCCACGTCAAGTAGAGTCTTGTGCATGGGTGTGTAGTGCGCCACACTTATGGAGAAGAGGCAATGAGGAATTTTTAGGAAAAGTTCCTTTTTTTCATTATTCATATCGTGCGAGTGAGCATGAGATCAAGTTAAAATCTCTGTGTAATCTAAGTTTCCCTTCTATTTACATAATATGCCTCCCAAAAAGAGTAACAGAAGAAAAACTAGAAACCAGCCAACACCTCCGCCTGTTCAGGCAGATCCCCTAGATGAGAATATTTCCCATGCAGAATTCAGAGCAGCTTTCACCACTCTAGCTCATTTTGTGGCATCCTAAAATGAACGCCCATCTGCTGTTCAGGCCATCCTAGTAGCCAATACAGCTGCAGCTAGAATTTAGGACTTCACCCGAATGAACCCTCTTTTATTTTCAGGGTCTAAGTCTGAAGAGAACCTACAAGAATTCCTTGACATAGTGCAGAATGTCAGAGATATTATGGGGTAACTTCTAGTGAGAGTGATGATTTAGCTGCATATCGGTTGAAAGATGTGGCTTATACATGGTTTAAGCAGTGGAAAGAAGATAGGGCCACAGATGTGGGCCTATAGAATAGGAAGAGTTTGCTACTGCCTTTCTAGATAAGTTCTTCCCATTGAAGTTGAGGGAAGCTAAGGTGCTAGAATTCATTAACTTGAAGCAGAGCAATATGAAAGTGAAGAGGTATTCTCTCAAGATTACTAAATAGCTAGATATGCTCCTCATATGGTAGCTAATAGCAAATCTAAGATGAGTAAGTTCATGTCTGCTGTGTCTGACAATGAAGTCAAGGAGTGTAGGACCACAATGCTAATTAAAGAGATGGACTTTGATAGGTTGATGGTCCATGCTCACCTGATAGAAGAGCAAAAGACTAAGGAGAAGAAGAGGGAGAACAATAGGGCTAGAATAAGTAGCTTCAACTTCACTCAGCCTAAGTTAGAGGGTGGTAATCGTCCTCAGTTTTGCTCAAAATCTTCAGTTCTAGCTCCATCCTCAGCCAGTGCTTCGGTACCTAAATTCAAAAATATAATAAGTATAGAGCACCAGGCTCTAAATCTCAAGGTAGTATTAGCAGTGCCCGAATAAATCCTCTTTTCCAAAAGTGTAGTAGAAATCATTAGGATGTCTATAGAGCTGGCAGTGATGTATGTATTGGATATGGCAAGCCAAACCATAGGGTCAAAGAGTGCCCTCAGGTAGTTTCGTAGAGTCAGCATAATCGTACCCCAGCTTAGTCTGGTCACCCATCTCAGCAGGGTGCCATTTCCAGTGCCACCAGTGGGCAATGGCCAAACAGGCTTTATACACTTTAGTCCTAACAGGATCAGGAAAGTTTTCCTAATGTAATTAATGGTACATTTCAAGTTTATCATTTGTATGTTTATGTTTTGCTAGATCCTGTAAAGACCCGATTTGCTGAACTGGAACACTACACAGTGCTTATGACCCCAAAGGATCATAATCTAACCCATGACTGATATATGTACCTGTATATTGCATAAGATAACAAAATAATGCGGAAACATACACTGAAAGGCCATAAGATTAGATCATGAACATAACTGAATAACGTAACATCTGCGTGGGGTAATAGAATACCCAAAATAAAACTGAAGTCTAAAACATGATAGTCTGTATCTAGTCTGCGTCTAGTCTGAAAGCCTCTACTGTCTAAAGAATCTGAATAAGGAGTTGATGGGACATGTCCCTAAAAAAGTCCAACTAATAAGCTAATCAATGAGATACAAAAAAAATCATTATGTCCTCAAAGGATGAGGACTCACTTCTACTTTGACTGTTGAATCTGGAATCTACTGTTGATCTGGACTTCATGTCTTTGAACCTATGGTATAACATACAAAAAAGCACCATAGCGCAAATGCGTCAGTACATATGCATTGAGTATACATGTAAGGTAGGCTATATGCAATGGTTCATATGCATGAATAATGCTAACTGACTGTCTAACATGAACATGAGAATACATGTAAGGTAGGCTATATGCAATGGTTCATATGCATGAATAATGCAAACTGACTGTCTAACATGAACATGAGAATACATGCATAAATACATAACTGTAACTAAAAATATGATTTCATAAATTTTGAGTCTGTATACTGATAACGTGATATACTAGTAACTGATATGATTGATAACAGAAGGACTATATCTGAATAATACTGATAACATGGGTGACTATAGCTGACAGTCCTAAATCTGATGGAACTATAGAAGTTCTGTATTGTATCTGAGTTAACTATATCTGACAGTCCTGAAATTTAAAGAACTATCTGAGTTTAATTACTGGGACTAATTGACTGTATCTGACAGTCCTAGTTCTATAACATGAAACTGTGGGAAGTAGTATCTAACCGACATGCCCCAAATATGCTATAATAGCTGAGTTGGAGTCCAATCTATGCCCTGATTGGAAGGGTGTAAATACCGTGCCATTGGTAAGGACAACATGTGAGTCACCCTCATATAATAGGTAGCTCTAGTGAGAATGGTGGAAACCCTCACATAACAGGTTAAGCCACCTTATCTACCATCATATAGTAGGCTATGATGTCTCAACCTATTCTGGCTACATAGTTTTGGAATGCAAGGATTGCTTCGAGGAATCACACCCTCATATCACAGGTGAGTCCCTATCCTTGGGTTTACTCGATGCTAATTCCTACTCCCATCTGAATAGACGCTAAACATGATTTACTGAACTAAACTGAGCATGGACTGAGTTACTGAATTTTTGTGGCTAACAAAATACTACTAATATCTGACAACTGACTGAGTCATGAGATCATGGAGATTTTTCCTGAGTCATAAGACTATCTAAAGTCTAAGAGTTCATAGCTTGATGCAGAGTATCATGAAAACATGACATGGCTCTAGGCACACAACTAATGTTTCTTGTACAAGTACCCCCAGGACTCAATAGAAGAAAACTGACATAGCATGATTTACTTGAAGACTTGACTAACATCATAATACGTACTACATTCATAGGAGCGTTTCATTAAACATGTAATATGCATGAACTTGTACATACATAGGGATTTCATGATATCATGCTAGTTAGATAATATTCCTTCATCTAGGCATTTAATGAAACATATGACAGGTATGGTACATGTAAACATCATTATTCAATTCTAATTTCATCATTCAAGGGTTTAAATCTTAGGGTTGCATGAATCTATGGCTATAGTAATTAAACCCACATAGAAACTATCAACAATCATGGCGTAGAATCCAATTTCACATCTATCAAACATGAACATGAGCAGCCAAAACATAAAAACATATAGAAAATCCATAACATGAGTTTAGAAAAGGGATTCTTGGACATCATGGATGAAAGGAGTCCATGAATGAACACTATGCATACTTTAGTTTATGATTTTGTGAAGATTTATGGGGAAGCCTTCTTGAAATTTGACCTTCTAAGAAAACCCTATCTTGAGTTCTTTAGAGTATTTGAGAAAAACATTAATATTTTGGATGAATAAGGGCTAAATCATGTGTTTGGAATCTTATATAGTTGGGGGGGGGGGGGGGAATTGACCCTTTTAATCCTAGACACATAATTTAATTTTCAGTAAAATTTCCCTGATTGGGCCCTTGGAGTGACGCGGCGTTATCACGCCGTGTCACTGGATATTGACAATTAGGAAACTGCACGATGGCGCGACATGGAACTATCGCGTTGCCACTTTTTTTATGACTTCGAAGTTTGGCGCGATGCACCAGTATCGTGGAGCAACACTGGAATTTGACAATTGTCATTTGAGCTATCTCCACAACGTGCTGAACGCTCAGGTCAAACACTGTCTCACAAAAAAGGACCTAACTATTCGCTCGGGTCTCGGATTTGGACGAATTATATATCGATGGAAAGATTATTCACTTTCCCATGTGCTAGGAAATGAAAATTATGGAAATACCATGTGTATAATAATGAATTTTTATTTCAAAGAAAGTTCTAACATCCTTGAGAGGATTTTCAAGCTAAGAAAAAGCATGGGCATTATAATATCTCCCCCTTGAGAACATTCGTCCTCGAATGAGACTGAATGAGAGGGGAAACAATGAACTGAACATGAATAAATGGAACATGATCTCATGAAGGACGTGTCTGACAACCAGAACATAACATACTGAATATGCATATCTGATGCATATGTAATTGATTCATAAATGCATAACTAAACGTTCTGAAGAACTAAGTTTTCTCAAAATAAGAATGCATGTATGATGCATAACTATATAACTGATCTGATACATAAATGCATGACTGGATATGCGGTGGTACTTGATACCAAGATTATCATGGTATAATAAGTTAGTGATGAACACTAATCATGAAACTGAGTAAGCTTAAGGAGAACTATTATCTTGAGCTTCATTTGAGTTGGCGGGGAAGAGGTGAGGATACTTGGTACGCATATTTGCTTCTGTTTCCCAATTATCTCCCTCGATGGACTGATTTCTCCAAAGAACTTTAACCAGAGGGATTTCTTGTTCCTTAATCTACGAGTCTGATAGTCTAAGATTTTAACTGGAATCTTTTCATAAGAGAGGCTATTCTGAACATCAATGCTATAAATAGGGACTACGATTGATGGGTCACCTATACACTTCTTGAGCAAAGAGACATTAAATACTGGATGAACTGAGGCTAGATCTGAAGGCAATTCAAGCTCATAAGCTACCTTTCCAAATCGACAGGGAATCTTGAAGGGACCGATATATCGGGGACTGAGCTTTCCCTTCTTACCAAATCTCTTCACTTCCTTCATAGGAGAGATTATGAGGTAGACATGATCACCAATCTCAAACTCAAGATCTTTTCTACGAACATCTACGCAAGACTTCTGTCGGCTCTGAGTAGCCTAGAGTCTTTCTCTAATTAACTAAACTTTCTCTAAGGAGTCAAATACCAAGTCAGGCCCTATAACTGAGGCCTCACTAATTTTGAACCAACCAATTAGAGATCTATATCTCCTACTATAGAGAGCTTTGAATGAAGCCATCTGAATACTGGAATGATAGCTGTTGTTGTATACAAACTCAATCAAAGGCAAGTGGTTATCCCAAATTCCGTTGAAATCAATTAAACATGCCCTTAGCATATCTTCTACATCTGAATGGTCCTTTCTACTTGACCATCTATCTGAGGATGAAAGACTGTACTCAAATGAATTTGGGTACCAAGACCCTTTTGGAATGCTTTCTAGAAATGAGAGATGAATTGGGTACCTTTGTCTGAGATAATTGATAACGAAACACCGTGCAATCTGACCAACTCCTTGATGTAGAGTTTGGTGTAATCCTCAGCTAAATAAAAGGTATGAATCGGAAGAAAATGAGCCGATTTGGTCATCTTGTCTACAATGACCCAAACTGAATTATGCTGATGACGAGTTCGAGAAAAACCCATCACAAAATCCATGTTCACTTCTTCCCACTTCTAAGTAGGAATGGCGAACTCCTGCATAGGACTACTAGGCTTCTGATGCTCTATCTTAACCTACTGACATATAGAGAACTTATCCACAAACTCTACAATATCTCTCTTCATCCCATTCCACTAATAGATCTCTCACAAGTTGTGGTACATCTTAGTGTCCCCTGGATGAATAGAGTAGCAGGCACCATGTGCTTCTACAAGAATTCACTGCCTTATGTCATTTACGCCTGGAACACAAAGACGACCCTGACAACAAAGAACACCATCTCTCCCTTGGGTGAAAACCTCTATTTTCTAATCCTGAACTGACTCTTTTAACTTGACAAGGCTGGGATCCCTATCTTGCTTTTCTTTCACCTCAAAAACTAGAGATGGTTTTGATCTACTCTGAACACATACACCACCCTCTAAAGAGTCGACTAATCGAACGCCTAGTCTAGCAATCTGGTGTACTTCTTGAGCTAACTTCTTCTTACTATCCTTAAAATAAGAAACACTACCCATAAAGAGTCTACTAAGAGCGCCGGCCACTACATTGGCCTTGCCCGGATGATAGAGAACTCTTATGTCATAATCTTTCAAGAGTTCTAACTACCTTCTTCGACAAATATTGAAATCTTTCTAAGAAAAGACATACTGAAGACTCTTCTGATCTGTGAAGATATCTACATGAAATCTGTAGAGATAAGCCTCCAAATCTGTAAGGCAAATACTACGGCTGCTAACTCAAGATCATGAGTAGGATAATTCTTCTCATGGGGCTTTAACTGTCTAGAGGCATAGGCTATGTCCTTACCATGTTGCATGAGGACAAAATCCAAACCTAGTCTAGATGCATCACAATATACTATGAATCCATTTGAACTATCTGGAAGAGCTAGAACTAGAGCTGAGGTAAGTTGAGTCTTTAATTCTTGAAAACTCTTCTCGCAAAGATCTGACCACTAAAACTTGACTTTCTTCTGAGTCAATTTGGAAATAGGGGATGTAATAGAAGAAAATCCCTCAATAAACCATCTGTAATAGCCAGCCAAACCTAAGAAACTCCTGATACCTAATGGAGAGATAGGGCGAGGCTATTTTCTTACCGCTTCGGTCTTCTAAAGATCTACTCTAATGCCATCACCAGAAATGATATGATTAAGGAATGCTACTGGACTTTGCAAAAATTTTCACTTACTAAATTTGGTGAACAACTGATGATCTCTGAGAGTCTGGAGAATAATTCTGAGATGGTCTGAATGGTCTTTCTCATTGTGAGAGTAAACAAGAATGTTATCTATAAAGACTATCACAAATATGTCCAAGTACTGCTTGAACACACGGTTCATTAAGTCCATGAAAATGGTTGGGGAATTGGTAAGAACAAAGGACTTGACTAGGAATTCAAAGTGACTATACCGACTATGGAAAGCTGTCTTCAAAATGTCACATTTTCTAACTCTGAGCTGATGATAGCCGGATCTGAGGTCTATCTCAGAAAAATAATAGGCACCCTAAAGTTGGTCAAACAATTCATCGATTTTGGGAAGAGGATACTTGTTCTTTACTATGAATTTAGTGAGTTAACGGTAATCTATGTACATTCTGAGGGAACCGTCTTTCTTGCACAAGAATAAGGCTGGTGCGCCCCACGGGGAAATACTGGGTATGATGAATCCCTAATCTAAGATATCCTTCAACTGTTCTTTCAGTTCCTTAAGTTCTGCTGGTGCCATTCTGTATAGTGGAATAGAGATAGGCTGAGTGTCTGGAAGAAGGTCTATGCCAAAGTTTATTTCCCTTTCAGGAGAAATGCCTAGAAGATCTTTGAGAAATACATATGAATACTCATTAACACTGGGACTAATTTAAGACTGGGAGATTCAGAACTAGAGTCCTTAACATGCACGAGATAATAAACACACCTCTTAGATATTATTTTCCTTTCCCAAAGGTAGTAAACAAGTTGACCTCTGAACACTGAAGTATTGCCCTTCCACTCTAGGATGGGTTTATTTGGAAATTGAAACTAAACTATTCTGTTTCTGTAGTCGACTGTGGCATAGCAGGAATAAAGCCAATCCATGTCGAGAATGACATCAAAACCAATCATCTCTAACTCGATTAAATCTGCTGATATGACTTTCTGAAATATCATAACCGGATAGTTCCTGTATACCCAATGAGCTATGATGGTTTTACCCATCGTGGTAGATACTGAAAAGGGTTCTGCTAGAATTTCAGGACTGACTTCGAAATCGCCTGCAATATAAGGAGTAACAAAAGACAAGGATGCACTTGGATATAGAAAAGCATAAACATGAACATGAAAGATTTGTAATGTACCAGTAACAATATCAGGAGAATTTTCCTGATCCTGTCAGGTCTGAAGAGCATAAAGACGATTTGGGCATTGCCCACTAGTAGCATTGGAAGTGGCACCCTGCTAGTTTGGGCGATCAGACTGAGTTGCGGAATGGTTCTGCTAACCCTGATAACCCGACTGGGGACAATCTTTGACTTTGTGGCCTGGTTTTCCACAACCAAAATAGACATCTCTACCAGCTCTGCAAGCACCCTTGTAGTTCTTACCACAAGTCTAACATAAGGGATTAGGTCAGGCATTGCTGATACTGCCCTGAGACTTAGAGCCTAGCACTCTATCTTTGTTACCCTCTCTAAACTTAGAAATTGGAGCACTGGCTGTAGAAGGAGCTGGAACTGATGACTTAAGATGAAACTGGGAACAGTTTCCTTCTTCTGATTTAGGCTATCTAAAATTGAAGCTACCTGTCCTAGCTTTCTTATTATGCTTTTCCCTCTTCTTAATATTCTTCTCTTCTATCTGCTAAGCGTAAGTCATGAGTTGAGATAAATTTATGTCACTATTTAGCATGGCAGATCTGCACTCATTAACCATGTATTATTTACCCCTGAAGCAAACTTGCTCATCTTAGCTCTGTTTTCTACAACCACATGAGGGGCATATCTGGCTAATTGAGTAAACTTGAGAGAATAATCTTTCACCGTCATATTGCCCTGCTTGAGGTCGATGAACTCTAGCACCTTAGCTTCTCTAAGCTCTTGGGGAAAGAATCTGTCTAAGAATGCAGTGACAAAGTCCTCCCACTCTATAAGACTTGCATCATCTACCCTTTCAGACTTCTAGTATTTGTACCAAGTATGAGCCACATTCTTTAACTGATATGCACCTAGCTCAACACTCTTAATAGTAGTCACCTCCATTATGTCTGTCACTTTCTAAACTTGATCAATTAATTTCTGAGGGTCTTCATCTACCTTGGGCCCGAGGAATATTGGAGGATTCATTTGGGTGAAGTCCAAAATTCTAGTTGTGATTGAGTTGGCCACTGGGTTGGCTGGAATGACTGTTGCTCGTTCATTATGAGTAGTGACTGGTTGAGCAAGAGTGGTAAATTTGGTCCTGAACTCTGAATGAGAAACATGATTGCCCAAAGGTTCTTCGGGCTGAGGGGCTGACTGATTTCCATTTCTTCTTTTAGGAGTCATATTCTGTAGAAGAAAGAGAGAAATGGATTAGACTAAGAGACTAACTTATGATTATGCTCACAGGTATGACATGAATACTGAAAGAAAGGAAATTGTTCTTAAAACATCTCATAGCCTCTTGCACATAAATGTGGCGCGCAACACACCCATGCACAAGACTCTACTAGATGTGGCTTTCAGACTTCCTAGAACTCTATTGAACCTTAGGCTCTGATACTAAGTTTGTAACAACCTGGTTTACTGAACTGGAATGCTACATGGTGCTCATGACCCCGAAGGACCACAAGCAAACCCATGACTAATTTTTGTACATGTATACTATATAAGATAATATAATAATGCAGAAACATGCACTGAAAGGCCATAAGGTTCGATCATGAACATAACTAAATAACGTAACATCTGTATGGGGTAATAGAATACACAAAACAAAACTAAAGTCTAGAATATGAGTGTCTGTATCTAGTCTGTATCTAGTCTGAAAGCCTCTACTGTCTGAAGAATCTGAATAAGGAGTTGATGGGACATGTCCCCAACTAACTCTAACTAATAAGCTAATCAATAAGATACAAAAAAATCATTATGTCCTAGAAGGATGAGGACTCACTTCTACTCTAACTGTTGAATTTGGAATCTACTATTGATCTGGAACTCGTGTCTCTAAACCTATGGTGCAACATAAAAAGAAAGAACCATAGTGCAAATGCGTTAGTATATATGTACTGAGTATACATTTGAGGTAGGCTATATGCAATGGTTTACATGCAAGAATAATGCTAACTGACTATCTAACATGAATGAGAAAATATATGCATAAATACATAACTGTAACAGACAACGTGATTTCGTGATTTCTGAGTTTGTATACTGATAACGTGACATGCTAGTAACTCATATGACTGATAATATGAAGGACTATATCTGCATAATATTGATTATATGGGTGATTGTAGCTGACAGTTCTAAATTTGATGGAATTATCTGAGTTCAGTACTGTATCTGAGTTAACTGTATCTGACAGTCCTAAAATCTAAAGAACTATCTGAGTTCTATTACTGAGACTGATTGACTATATCTGATGGTCCTGGTTCTAAACATGAAATAGTGGTAAGTAGTATCTATCCGACATGCCCCAAATGCTCTATATAGCTGAGCTGGGGTCCAATCTATACCCTTATTAGAAGGGTGTCAATACCGCACTACTAGTAAGGACAACATATGAGTAACCCTCATATAATTGGTAGCTCTAGTGAGAACGGTGGGAACCCTCACATAATAGGTTAAGCCACTTTATCTACCCTCATATAGCAGGCTATGATGGGTCAACCTATGCTGGCTATATAGTTCTAGAATACAAGAATTGCTTCTAGGAATCACACCCTCATATAACAGGTGAGTCCCCATCCTTGGGTTCACTTGGTGCTAATTCCTACTCCTATCTGAATAGACGCTAAACATGATTTACTGAACTGAACTAAGCATGGACTAAGTTACTGAATATTTATGGCTGACAGAATACTACTGATATCTAACAACTGACTGATTCATTAGATCATGGAGATTTTTCCTGAGTCATGAGACTATCTGAAGTCTAAGAGTTCATAGCTTGATGGAGAGTATTGGGAAAACATGACATGGCTCTAGGCACACAGCTAATGTTTTAGGTACAAGTACCCCCAGGACTCGATAGAAGGAAACTTACATAGCATGATTTACTTGAATACTTGACTAACATCAAAATACATACTACATTCATAGGAGTGTTTCATCAAACATGTAATAGGCATAAACTTGTACATACATGGGGATTTCATGATATCATGCTAGTTAGACAATATTCCTTCATCTAGGCATTTAATCAAACATATGAAAGGCATGGTACATGCAAACATCATTATTCAATTCTAATTTCATCATTCAAGGGTTTAAATCTTATGGTTGCATGAATCTATGGCTATAGTAATTAAACCCACATAGAAACTATCAATAATCATGGAGTAGAATCCAATTTCACATCTATCAAACATGAACATGAGCAGCCAAAACATGAAAACATATAGAAAATCCATAACTTGAGTTTAGAAAAGGGATTCTTGGATTTCATGGATAAAAGGAGTCCATGAATGAACACTATGCATACCTTTGTTAGAGATTTTGTGTAGATTGATGGTGAAACCTTCTTGAAATTTGACCTTCTATAAAAACCCTAGCTTGAGTTCTTGAGAGTATTTGAGAAAAACATCAATATTTTGGATGAATAAGGGCTAAATCCCATGTTTGGAAGCTTATATAAGGGGGGAATCGACCCTTTTAACCCTAGACATGTAATTTAATTTTCAGTAAAATTTCCCAAATTGAGCCTTGGCGCGACGCAGCATTATCGCACCGTGTCACTAGAAATTGACAATTGGGAAACTGCACGGTGGCACGACGCGAAGCTATCGCGTTGCAACCTTATATGTGACCTAAAAGTTTGGTGCCATTTTCCAGTATCATAGAGAAACACTAGAATTTGACAATTGCCATTTGAGTTATCTTCATGACGTGCTGAAGGCTCAGGTCAAACACTGTCTCACTAAAAGGTCCTAACTCTTAGCCTGGGTGTCAAATTTGGACGAATTATATATCAATGGAAAGCTTATTAAATTTCTCACATGATAGGAAGTGAAAATTACATAAATACTATGTGTATAAGAATGAATTCTTATTTCAAGGGAAGTTCTAACATCTTTCAGAGGAGTTTTAAGCTAAGAAAAAGCACGGGTATTACAGATCTAGGAGCTTATTTTTCTTTTGTAACTCCTTATATAGCTATTGACTTTAGATTCAGTCCCAAAATCCTAGAAGAGCCCTTCTCAGTCTCTACCCCTGTGGGTAATTCTATCATAGCCCGGCAAGTATACAGGAACTGTCCAGTTATGGTATCTCAGAAAGTTACTTTAGCAGACTTAGTAGAGTTAGAGATGAAAGATTTTGATGTCATTCTTAGCATAAATTTTCTTTATTAATGATATGCTTTAGTGTACTGTAGAAATAGAGTTGTCTATTTTTAGTTCTCGAATAAACCTATCCTAGAATGGAGGGGTAGTACTTTAATACTAAAAGGTCAGTTTGTTTCCTACCTTAGGGCGAGAAAATTGAGATCTAAGGGGTGTGTATATCATCTTATTTGAGTTAAATACTGTAGTTTCGAGACCCCTAATATTGAGTCAGTTTCAGTAGCAAGTGAATTTCCAGCTGAGTTTCTTGAAGATCTTTCCGGAGCTCCTCTCGGGGGGAAATTAACTTTGGAATAAACCTTATTCTAGATACTCAGCCTATCTCTATTCTACCATATAAAATGGCTCTAGCAGAACTTAAAGAATTGAAAGAACAATTGAAGGATCTCCTAGATAAGAGGTTCACCAGGCCCAATGTTTCCTCATGGGGTGTACCAGTTTTATTCATGTGTGAAAATGATGGTTCTCTCTAAATGTGTATTGACTACCATTAGTTGAACAAAGTCACAGTTAAGAACAAGTATCCACTTCCCAGAATTGATGACTTGTTTGAACAACTTTAAGGTGCTAGTTACTTTTCTAAGATAGACCTCATATCAGGCTCATCAGCTCAAAGTCAAAGAATATGACATCCAAAAATAGCTTTCATAAATTTGAATGGTCACTTTAAATTTATAGTCATGTCATTTGGTCTTAAAAATGTCCCAACCTCTTCATGGACTTGATGAACCGCGTGTTCAAATATTACTTGGACATGTTCATCATAGTCTTCATTAATGACATTCTTATCTACTCTCGCAGTGAAAATGATCACGTAGACCACCTTATAATTGTATTATAGACCCTCAAAGCCCTTAGTTGTTTGCTAAATTCAGTAAATATGATTTTTGCTAAGGTCAATATCTTTCCTTAGTCATATAGTTTCCAGTGATAGAATTAGAGTTGATCCTCAAAAGACCAAACAGTGAGAAACTGGCCTAGACCTATCTCTCTCTCAGATATCAAAAGTTTCTTGGGTTTGGCTAGCTATTACCGGTGGTTTATTGAAGTATTTTGATCTATTGCATCCCCCATGCTAGATTAAATCAGAATAAAATCAAATTCTAGTAGTCAAATTCTTGTGAGATGAGTTTTCAGGAGTTGAAGTCCCGACTCACTACAACCCTAGTTTTGATTTTGCCCGATGGTTCAAACAGATTTGTTGTGTATTATGATTCTTCCAGAGTTAGTTTGGGGTGTGTCTTGATGTAGAGAGTTAAGGGCATAGCCTATGCCTCTATACAACTTATAAGGTAGAGGTTTTATCCCAGGGGAGAGATGGTGTGTTGTGTTGCTAGGGTCGACTATGTGTGCCATGTGTGGATGGCGTGAGGTAGTGGATTCTTGTAGAAGCGAATGGTGTGTGTTACTCGGTTCATCTAGGGTCCACTAAGATTTACCAAGATTTGCGAGAAATCTATTATGGAGTGGGATGAAGAGAGACATCGCAGAGTTTATACCTAAGTGCTCTACATACCAGCAGGTTAAGATTGAGCACTAAAAACCTAGTGGGTTCATGTATCTGTTTAGTATTCCCATATGGAAGTGGAAGGAAGTGAACATAGACTTCGTGATGAGTTTTCCTCGTACTTGTCATCAGCATGATTTGGTTTGGGTCATTGTAGATAGGATGATCAAATTAGCCCATTTCTTGCCAGTTCATACTTCCTATTCAGCTGAGGATTATGCCAAGCTCTATGTTAGAAAGTTGGTCAAATTGCACAGAGTTCTGTTATCTATCATTTCAGACAGAGGTACGTTGTTCACCTCTCACTTTTGGAAAGCCTTCCAAAAAGGGTTTTGGTACCGAAGTTCAACTCAGTACTGCCTTCCACCCTCAGACAGATGGTTAAGCAGAAAGGACCATTCATACTTTAGAAGATATGTTAAGAGTGTGTGTCATTGACTTTAAGGGTAGTTAGGATGACCACTTACCTTTGATTGAGTTCGCATACAATAACAACTATCACTCAAGTAATCAGATTGCTCCATTTGAGGTGCTTTATGGGAGGACATGTAGGTCTCTTATTGGTTGGTTTGAAATAGGTGAGACTATGTTGGCGGGGCTTGACTTAGTATTTGATGCCTTAGAGAAGGTTAAGTTGATCAGGGAGAGGCTTAAGATAGCTCAGAGTCAACAAAAATCGTATGCTAATGTGAGAATAAAAGATCTCGAGTTTGAGATTGGTGATTATGTGTACTTGAAAAAATCTCTCATGAAGGGAGTGAAGAGGTTTGGCAAGAATAGGAAGCTCAGTCCCTGATATGTCAGTCTTTACAGAATGCTTAGTTATTTCGAAAAGGTAGCTTATGAGCTTGAGTTGCCTTCAAACTTAGCTTCAGTACACCCAGTGTTTCACATCTCCTTGCTACAGAAGCCCATTAGTAACCCAATAGTTGTAGTCCCTATAGAGAGTATAGATGTTCAGAACATTCTCTCTTATGAGGAAGTCCCAGTCGAAAACCTTAATCATCAGATTCGCAGACTGAGGAACAAAGAAGTTCCTTTGGTCAAAGTTCTTTGGCAGAATTAGTCCATTGAGGGAGCTACTTGGGAAGCAGAAGCAGACATGCAAACCAATTATCCTCACCTCTTTACCTTAAACTCATATTATCCTAAGGTAACAGTCTTTCTTAGATTTAATCAGTTCCATGCTCACATTACCTTTACAAACTTGGTATCAGTTACCATTCTATATCATCCTCATGACAGTCATGCATTCATAAATCAGTTCATCCATATGATAATGTATCAGTTATACATGTTCATTATGAAAACTCAGTTTATCAATAGTTTTAGTCATATACTCATGCTTCAATTATGCATGTTCAGTATGAAAACTCAGTTTATTAGTAGTTTTAGTCATGTAATTATGCTTCAGTTGTGCATGTTCAGTATATAAACTCAATCTATATGTAGTCTCAGCATAATCAGTCTAATTTAAGGACGAATATTCCCAAGGGGGAGATATTGTAAGACCCTGTAAAGTTCTAGTTCAATTCAATCTTATATAGCTTGTAACAAGGGGATCCAAGACTTAGAAAAATTCAGTTAAGTATTAAGACATAGAATCAAAAATTCAGCTAAGTGTTAAGACTTAGAATCATTTTAACCTTTGTAATAAGATGATCTTATTTTCAATCGTTACGACCTAAAAATGTTGATTTTTAAGTTGATTCATAATCATGGATATCAAAAGGTTACCTTGGGTGAGTTTTAAATTTTTTAGACATCGTTAGAAGCTTGTTTGGGTGTCCAAGGTAGTGAGTTGATATGATCACGACACGTTGTGTCGGCTATTGCGTCAACCCTATTGACACGATGCGTTGGTTGCAACATCGATGGGCAAAGCCTTTAGTGAAATTTCCATTGAGCCAATGCAAGCACAACGCGATGTGTTGGCCATCGCGTCGACCCTATCGATGCGACGCGTCGCCAAACACATCACTGGGAACATTTTTTCTTATTTAATTCTGACTTTCCAAGGGTAATTGAGTCATTTTCCCCTCGTCCAATTCAGCTAAAACATGAAATTTAACTCTCTAAAAGGAAAAATACAGACTTTATTCTCAAAATCCTCTAATGAATTAAACCCTAATTTATCAAGATCAAGTTCCAAGGAAACCTCCACAAACTTCTCGAATTCAATAAGCAAGGAATGTTAGGTGTTTATCCTTGGGTTTCCTTCCACCCTTGGAGTTCAAGAACCCTTTTTAAACTACAAGTTTATTGATTTCATGATTTACATGTTTGAATTGGATTGTGTTCATGTAGGTATTGATGTATGGTTTTCAAACCAAGAGTCATTACAAGTTTCAAGTTAATTAATTAGCAAGTATGTAGAATTATGTGATCCTCATGTTAAACCCTTGAATTGTA
>NC_061113.1:17987875-18004761 GCF_002878395.1 Capsicum annuum | reverse complement strand
CCTAGAGCTATGTCATGTTTCACGATATACAAAATCAAGCCATGATTCAATAGAATTTAGTCAGTCATGTGACTCAGGAAAACTCAATAATCTCAATAGTTTAGTATTCTCAGTAATCTTAGTGCTCAGTAACCTCAGTAAATCTCAGTAACTTCAGTACTCTTAATCAGTCCTCAGAACTCATTATATTCCATCCGTTATCAAAATCTAGTAAACTCAGTTTTAGCTCCGCTAAATAATACCACTATTTTAAGTTCAGTTAATCAGTATCAGTTCAGCAAATCAGTTCAGTTTAGTTATTTAGTATAGCCCAGTTATTCAGTTCAGTCTCTTCAGATGGGAGTAGGAGTTAGCACCTACTGAACCCAAGGATGGGAACTCACCTGTATATAAGGGCGTGATTCTTATTAGTCATCCTTGCATTCTAGAACTATGTAGCCAGCATAGGTTGAGACCTCGCAGCCTTTTATATAATCGCAGCCTTTTATATGAGGGTAGATGAGGTGACTTAACCTGTTATATAAGGGTTCCCACCATTCTCACTAGAGTTACTTATTATATAAGGGTTGCTCACATATTGTCCTTACCAGTGGTGCGGTATTGACACTCTTCTAGTTAGGGCAGAGATTAGACCCTAGTCAGCTTAGGTTGGGGCATGTCAGTTAGACGAATACATCCCACAGTTTCAGTTACAGATTTAGGACTGTCAGATACAGTCAAATCAGTTTAGTAGTATAGATTCAGTACTGTTAGAGACAATCAATCCTTCTCATTATAAATAGACTTTAAGATTACCCATTAGACAAAACTGATCTCAGCTATAGTTAAACAGTATCAGAATCATTAGATTTAAAGATCACCCGCTAGATAGGACTGATCTCAAATTTAGTTACTTCATATTAAATAGAACTCAGATAGTTCCATCAGATCTTAGACTGTCAGATACAGTCGCTCAATATCAGTTATATCGGTTAGGCCGATCATCATAGTTATATCAGTTATATCAGTTTTTTAAACTCATGTATCAGTCATATTAGTTATCAAAATTCATAATATTAGTATTCAGCTTTAGGACTGTCAGACACAGTCAACTAGACCAGTTCTTCATAATTTGAATTGTCAAAAATAGTCGTTCATCTATTCAGTATCTCAGTATCAGTACACTCATATTGTCTGTATTCAGACTTAGTAGTCAGCATCTCCACGAGTTCAGTTACAGTTACGTATGCATGTATGTATTCTCTTATTTATATTAGTCTGCATTGTTCATACATATAACCCTTTGCATTTAGCCTACATCACTCGTATAGTCAGTGCATTCAGATGTACTGACGTTTTACGCTATGATGCTTTCTCTTATGTTACACCATAGGTTCAGAGGTACGAGCTCCAGATCAGTAGTAGCATTCCATTATTTAGAGTTTGTAGTGAGTATTTCTCATTCGAGGACGATATGATTATTTCTACATTTACTATTTAGTTACTAGATGGAGTTAGTTGGAGACATGTTCCTTCAACTCCTTATTCAGTTCAGTTAGAGGCTTTTAGACTAGATGTCAGATTATGTATTCAGATCTCATTATTTTCAGTATTTATGACATTTTGGTATTGTTATACCCTTTTAAGATATTTTGTTATCAGATGTTTATTCAGTTCAAACCTTATGGACTTTTATGTTTATGTTTCCGCATTTTATGATATATTATGCAGTATACAGGTACAGATATCAGTCATGGGTTAGCTTGTGGTCCTTCGGGGTCATGAGCACCGTGTAGCATTCCGGTTCAGAAAATTGGGGTGTTACAATTAAGTTGGAATATCTTGTCACAACATTACTCCCATGCAAGGTAGGCTTCGAGGTCAACTCAACTTTGAAAATAGGATGGCTCACTTTGATGGAATTGAGACCTACATCTCGATTTGGGTGGCAATTTGTAATGCCCCAAATGTAGTACCCGAAAAGCCACACGGTGCTCATGACCCCAAAGGACCATAACCTAATCCATGACTGATATCTGTGCCTAAGCACTGCATAATATACTATATAAATATGGAATAAAAAGCTAAAAGACCATAAGGTTCAAATATCTGATATAACATAACATCTGGAAATACGGTATATCAATACCAAAATAAAACTGAAATAACTGTCTGAACATGCTATAGTCTAGAAGCCTCTAAACTGTCTAAAAACTATAGAGTTGATGGGACATATCCCCAACTAACTTTGGACTACTAAAATAATAAAGTAATAAAATAATCATGCTATCCTTGAATGATGAGGACTCACTGCTAGTCTAGCTACTGAACATCTGATCTATTAAGGATGCTCTGGAGCTCGTACTTCTAAACCTATGGTATAAAACACCATAGTGCAAATGCATTAGTATGTTTGAATGTACTTGTATGAAAGTGAGGTAGGCTGAATACAAGGGGTTTATATGCATAAGCAATACTAACTGACTGAATAACATGAATGTGAGAATACATGTATGAATACGTGAACTATGACTGAGATCATGGCATCACCGAATCTGAATACTGATAACATAAGTTTTTGTATAACTGATATACTATTATATGAATGACTGTGTCTGATAGTTCTATTTTTGATGGAACTAACTGAGTTTTGTACTAAACTGGATGACTATATCTTACAGTCCTGAATTCTATAACACTATTTGAGTTTTATTACTGAGACTGAGACTTAGGCTGTAACTGTGGGAAGTTGTCATCTAACCAAGTTGCCCCAAATAAGATAATATACTTAAATTGGGGTTCAATCTGTAATCCTAATTAGAAAGGTTTCATTACCGCGCCACTGGTAAGGATAGGCTGTAAGTAATCTCTACTCTAATAGGTACTCTAAGGAGAATGGTGGGATCCTAATATAACAGGTTAATCCACCTTATCTACCCTCAACTAATAGGTTTGATATCTTAACCTATGTTGTCTATATAGTTCTGGGCCACAAAGATTGCTTCTAAGAATCACACCTTCTAATAACAAGTGAGTTCCCATCCCTGGGCTCATCGGTGCTGAATCCTACTCCCATCTGAATAGATACTGAACATGATTAATTGAACTAAACTGTATCATTGAGTTCCTTTGACCAATGGAACACTACTGAGATTACTGAATTTCTGAGATTTCTGAGATTACTAAGTTTATTGAGTTTTCCTGAGTCACATGACTAACTGAGTTCTATGAATCATGGCTTGATTGAGAGTATCTGGAAAACATGACACTGGATGTAGGCACACAGCTAAATTGTCAGGTACAAGTACCCCCAGGACTCGATAGCATGAAAATTACAAGACATGACACTTCTTGACACATGACCATAGTCAACAATTCATAGTACAATCATTGGAGATTTTCATGAAGTATTCGTATGTTATAAGCTTACACATGAATAGGAATGCGTGTAAGCATACCATAATTTCATAAGCGTAATCTCATGAGCATTACATCAATCCATTACAAAGCATAACAATAACGTGGGAGTCATATCAAACATAAGGGAGAAACATGAATTCATCAGTTTTTGTCACAAATAAGGTATAATTCATATTCTCTTAGGCATTTTATCAAACACCTTGCATGAATATCTTTAGGCTTAGGCATGAATATTGAAATAATACATCATGGCAATATTTTACACTTCCAATGCAATAATTTCAACCACATACTAACATATTTTCATGATAGTCATTAAAGACTTCAACTTGGAAATCAAACAACAACATAAACATGGATATAATTCAATTCATACCATGAAATCCAAAGTTTATATTTTAGATAGAGTTTCTTGAGCTTCATGGGTGAAATGAACCCATGAATCAACACTTGACATACCTGGGCGGATGATTTCTTGAAGATTGGTGGAGGAAAGCTTGAATTCTAGACTTGAAATTAAACACGTAGGGTTTTTTGTTCTTGGGGATTGATCTTTGAGATAAACCCTAATTTGGTGTAATAGATGAATAAAGAAGTTATGAGCTCTGGTATGGTATAATTAAGGGTGAAAACGGGTGGAAAAAGATACAAATACCCTTTTAATAATTGCTTAAAATAACTGATCAGAAGTGGCGATGATTTGGTCGATGTTCATCACTGGCTCGATGGTATGTCGGTCCTGACCATCGCACTTGACTAGAACCTAAACTTTCTGCCTCGTCTGCAATAGTTTGGGCGATGGCCCGTCGGTCCTGGCCATCGCACTTGACCAGAAGTCGGGTTCACTGCCTTAGTCATGATGGCTTGGGTGATAGTTTGTTGCTAGATCGATGGTCTGTGGGCTTGACCATCGCTTCTGGGTATTCTAATAGTTCTCTATAAAACATTCATAACTTTTCACTTCGATAATGAATTTGGACAAAATTGGTATCATTGGAAAGCTAATTCAATTTTCCATATGATAAAAAGTCAAAATTGGGGAAATTTGTAATTCTTTGAATCTGGTACCCAGAATTCTACATGGCGCTCATGACCCCAAAGGACCACAAGCTAACCCATGACTGATATTTATACTTGAATACTGCAAAATATACTATAAAATGCAAAAATAAAGGCTGAAAGGCCATAAGGTTCAAAACTGTAACATAACTAATAAAACATAACATCTGGATGGGGTATGAAATACTCAAAACAACTGAAATAAATTGTCTGAACATGGTAATCTAAATGCCTCTAACTCTCTGAATAAGGAGTTGATGGGACATGTCCCCAACTAAGACATGTCCCCAACTAACTCCATCTACTGAAAGTTAACTAAGATAATGAAATAACTAATAATATTATCCTCGAATGATGAGGACTTACTACTAAATCTAGTGGCTACTGATGCTCTAGAGCTCGTGCTTTTGAACCTATGGTATAAAAAACCATAGAACAAATGCGTTAGTACAATTGAATATAATGGTATGCATATGAGGTAGGATGAATTGAAAGGATACATATGTATGAATTGAACTAACTGACTATATAACATGAACGTCATAATGCATGTATGAATACATAATAATTGTAACTGAGTTCGTGATAACATGATTACTGAACCTGAGTACTGATAGCATGAGATACTGATAACTGTATAACTAAAATAACTGATACTGAGCGACTGTATCTTATAGTCTAGGTTCTCATAGAACTAGCTAAGTTTTGTACTATTCTGAGTTGATTATATCTGACAGTCCTGAATGCTGTAGAACTATCTGAGTTCTATTACTAAAATTGAGACAAGACTATGAGAAGTAGCCATTTAACCGACATGCCCTAAATAATGCATTATAGCTGAGTTGGGGTCCAATTTGTAACCCCAATTGTAAGGGTATCAATACCGCGCCACCAGTAAGGACAAGCTGTGAGTTACCCTCATATGACAGTGTCCCCAAAAGAGAATGGTGGGATCCTCATCTGGCAGTGTTTATCCACCTAATCAACCCTCATCTGACAGTGTTGATGTCTTAACCTATACTGGCTACAAAGTTTTGGAATGTAAGGATGACTTCTAAGAATCACACCCTCATCTGAAAGTGTGTGTTCCCATCCTTTGGTTCACTCGATGCTAATTCCTACTCCCATCTAAATAGACACTGAACATGATTAACTGTACTGGACTATACTGAATTCATGGAGTTCCATTAATTGATGGAATACTATTGAGATTACTAAATTACTAAGCTTTCCTGAGTCACATGACTGACTGAGTTCTATGGATCATGGCTTGACTTAGGATATCGTGAAATATGTCACTGACTCTAGGCACACAACTCTATTTTTTGGGTACAAGTACCCACAAAACTCGATAGAAGGAAACTAACAAAGCATGACTTTCTTGAATATAGGACCCACATCAACAATACATAATCCATTGGCTAAGGCATTTCATCAAACACTTGACATACATAAATTGTAAATGAATGGGGATTTCATATTATCATACTAGTATGGCACTTTTCCTTCACATAGGCATTTAATCAAATATATGGGGAGCATGCTTTGGTTATACAATTATCAACACATCTAATAATCATGGATACATAAACCAACTTGTAAATTGAAGGGTTTATCATGAATTTTGCGTAAATCATCACATATTAGAATCAATTCTTGTAAATAAATAGTCTATAACATGGAACGAAACCAACCAACAACATGAACATCAATTTTCAATTCAATCAAATCATGAACATTCATAAATATATAAATCTTGGATTTTGAAAAGAGATTCTTGAGCTTCATGGCTTAAAGAGACCCATGAATCAACACATGACATACCTTAGAATGGAACTCCGTAAAGATCCTTGGAGATATTCTTGATCCTTTCTCTTGAATTTTTAAGATTAGGGTTTCTTGGGTTTGAGAGTGTATGAAGAAATTGGGGAAAAATAGAGTGAATAGTGATATCCTTAGGTCATGTAGGGCTAAATTTTGTGTTTAAGGATGAACTAACATCATGGAAAAAGACTCATTAAAACCTGGACGCGCCGTTTAAATTTTGTGAAAATTTCCTGATCTGGCCCCCTGGCGCGACGTAGTGCTATTGCGCCGTGTCACTGGAATTCGACATCTGGGAAATTGGATGACGATGCGACGTGGGGTCATCGTGGAGCTTCATTGGATTTTGAAAATTGGCATTTGGGAGCCCTCCGCGATGCAGTGAAATCACGAAATATTATTGGAAATTGAAAAATGTCATTTTGGCTTATAGTACGATGCGCCACTGACTGAGATGATGGTGTAAACTTTAAATCGCCATAAATTCTTCCCAATTGTCGGATTTAGGCAAATTTGGTATCAATGGAAAGATTGTTGAATTTTACGTACAACAAAAGTGAAAATCTTGAAAATTCCCCATGGAATAAACATCATTCAAATTAGAAGCTTGTAACGCCCCTAGATCCCATCCCGAGATGTCACACAGTGCTTATAGACCCGAAGGACCATAAGCTAATCCTTTTTTGATATATGTACCTGTACACTACATAATATCTAAAAAAATACGAAAACTTACCATAAGGTTCAACATATCTATACATACTCAAAGCTAAAAACTGAATACTAATACATCCATCTGAAAAGCCTCTAATTGTATGAACTGTGGATTTGATGGGACATGTCTCAAACTAACTCTGTTAATAGAAAATAAACAAAGTCTAAAACAATAGTAGTAAACTGAGACTCATCCTCGAAAGAAGAGGACTCATTGCTACTGCTGCTGACTGAGACCAAACTGCTGAGGATAAACTGGATCCTGTGCCTCTGAACCTATGGTGTCAAATAAAACACCATAACGCAAATGCGTCAGTACAAAAATATATCGATTATGTAGATGGGGTAGGCTAATGCAAGGGTTCATGCATGCGCAATATCTAAACTGAATAATCATAAAAATGCAGTATGAGAACACAAACATGAATGCACAGAACATGAAACCCAATTATCGCAACTCTAGATACTGAAACTCAGATACCACTTTATTGAAATTGAACTCACTACTGACACTGAGATACTGAATCACTGACTCATCTGATACTAATAACTGAGGATCTAGATGTGGTTACATCAATGATTGAATTCTTAGACTTACTACTTTCGATTGATAGGATTAGAGATCAACCTTTCTAACAGATGATTTCAGAAGCTTTATCAATGATAAGAAATATAATTATATCTGAATCTGACAACAAGAATACTCAATAGAAATCTGATACTGTGATCAAGCCTGTCTGACGGCATATCTCTGAATATGATATCAAATAATTAGATGTAAGACCAAGTCTATCTGATTGGATGATCCATAAATCAATAGAACTATCTGAGTTCCTCACAATAATAGATGACTGTATCTGATAATCCTCATTTCTAAAGACTGATTCTGAAATTGAGACTGAATCTAAAACTGAAACTATGGAAAGTAGTCACTTAATCGACATGCCCAGACCTACCACAGGTGGGGTCCAATTTGTGCCCCAGTTGGAAGGGTGTCATTACCACGCCACTGGTAAAGACAACTCTATGTGACCCTTATCTAGCAGATCCTAAAACGAGAACAGTGGAGCCCACATCTAGTAGGTTAAGCTACCTCATCTACCCTTATCTAGTAGGTATTATATCTCTCATCCACCCTCAACTAACCGGTGTGATGTCTCAACCTACGCTGGCTACGTAGTTCTAGAGCATAAGGATTGCTTCTAAGAATCACACCCTCTACTAGTAGGTGAGATCCTATCCTTGAGCTCGCTCGATGCTAGTTTCTACTCCTAATTGAAAGACTCAGAACTGAATTCTCAATTGAACACTGGCTGAACTGAATCTGACACTGATCATATTACTCAAAAGGTTTGACTAAGTTACGCTGGGATCACTTTGTTTCATATCTGATGGAAAAGATATCGAATCATGGTATCTGACTGACGATACAGAGCTTGAATAGATTACTCGAATTGCTTCTGAGATTAGGATTTAATGACTTGAATACTATTAGAATTAAGCTGATTACGGGTCTGAGGCTAGATTACTAGCGATACAGAGATTACAGAGATAACTGAGATTACTAAGCTTTATGAAGATTCGCACTTGTCTAAGGATACAAAGTTCTATAGTTCACTGAGTTCTGAGAATCATGGCTCAATTGGAATTATCGAGAAACTGACATGGGCTCTAGATAACAACTCTATTTTTGGGTATAAATTCCCCCAGGACTCGACAACATAAAAGTAAGATATATTCATTCTTTATCACGAATTATTCATGCATCATCACGATTATCCATTCATCACTACAATCATTTATTCATCATTACAAGCATTCATTTATCATTACAATCATTCATGTATTATCATAATCGTTAAAGAATCACTTCAAGTAGTTGGTCATCATAATATACTTTCCCTCTCAAGATCCTTAAGACATTGCATTAAGCATTTAGGAAACATAGACCTCTATTCATCATCATAACCACCAAAGGGTCACTCTAAACCTTTAAGGATCATCAACATCGGTTCACTATCATGTAATAGCCTAGGGAAGACATGCTATTAGTTTATATCCTATTCAACGGGATCTTACATCAAGTACTTCATACCTATGTCGATCTTGTCATGTATTTGGATATCACTTGATTTGGGGGAAACTTCATACTAACACGTCACTATTTATTTGCTAACCACTTGACATGTATTAAAAGCTTAGCATATATCAAAGAGCACAAAATCGGAGAATTTACAATCATCATATCTCGACTTGTTCACTAGGGTCTTTCAACAACTATTAGACACGACCGATTTTATGCTATCTTGGCACATTTCACTCACTAAGGCATGCATGGACTAGCTCACAATTTGGGGGTTTCCTATTCAACATATTATAGTGGCCCTTATGCTTCACCTAAGCTTTTTATCAAACCTATGGGGAACGTTCTTCACTTATTCAACCATTTCTACACCCAAAAGTCATGAACACATCACATGGAAAAACAACTTCAAGAGGGTATATCACAAACATCACATGAATTCCACACACTAGGGTCAAAGCTCATAAATTTTGTAGGAAATCATAAATCAAAACTCAAAAACACATTAAACATCATTTCAACTCATAAAAATCATTAACAACTCATAGACATAAAAATCTTTTAGTTTTAAAAGGGGCTCTTGAGCTTCTTGGATGAAAGGGACCCAAGAATCAACATCTACATACCTTAACCTTTGAAATTGGATGAACTTTAGTGTTTAAAACTTTATCCACACTTGAAATAAATAAATTCTTGAAGCCCACACTACGAAGAACTTGATTCTTGAAGAAAGCTTGAAGATTTATGGATGAATTTTTGGAGAATTAAGGTTCTTAAATTGAAACCCCAGATATTCTCTCTTTAGAGTGAAAGAGAAATGGATAAATTAGAGTTTGAATGAGGGTTAATCATATTTATAGAGGCTCAAAAAAGTGGGAAATGACCAAAATACCCTTGCAAAAATGCCCTTGAATTGCTAGAAAAAATGTTCTTGACGCCATCCATGATAGGCCGTTAGGTTTGTGATAGGCTGTCATGAATGGTCATCACAGAAGGGGTCCAATTCTTGATTTTCTGCCCAGGGCTGATGACATCATCAGATATGTCATCAAAATGTGATGAAGTCATTAAAAAGGTCATCAGAAATGTGATAGCCCGTCAGAAATGTCGTCACTGTTTTCCAGCTTGACATGCTGGAGTAAAATGGGCATAACTCTTTTCTTCGATATCGGATTTAGCCAAAATTTGTATAGTTGGAAAGATAATTCAAAGATATTTCATTTGATTTATATAAAGACACCAAGTTCTTCATATACTACGAGTTATGGTCGATTGAAGTTGACCCAAATTTTGACGGTCACTAAAACTTGAATGATAGGAAAGTTTTCAACTAGTCCATAAGTTAGGGGACCTTTATGTTCTTAATTCATGCTCAAATAGATTCTCACACGATTCAAAGTATTTCATACTTGAGAGTATATTTTCGAAACATTTTGACTCAGATTTTGCTTTACCAAATACACTCTAAGGCTCAGACTGGAAGAGAATTTTGTGTGGCCTTACATTATCTCCCCCTTGAGAACATTCGTCCTTGAATGTCGCTTGATAGACTAAGAATACGGATCAACAAAACTTACTCAAGAAATGGAAACATCTCAGATCAGGACTACGCAACTGGAACGACTGACATATAGAGTTCACACTAGTCATGCAGATATGATGCATGGAATACTCAACTGATGATACTCATAGCTGAATTCTCATAATACATATGAATATCTGATGCATGGAATCATAACTGGGATGATATCATGAATACATGAGTGAACACACGCTGACAAGCTGAACTCTTTCTACTTAATGTACATATCTAATGAATGAATGTCCGGCTAAGCTGACTTTTGAAAGCACGAGTGACAATGCAATAATGATTGACAATGCGGTGACAACTGATGCTAATTTCATAAAGAAGATCTGAACATGCATATAGATGAATCTAATGGCATGCAACATCATAATACTATGGGGTATCTCCTCCTTGGGGCTCTATGCCACACTAAACACACTTTGCTAAAATACTGGGGTAGTGCGCGGGACACCTACAACTGGGTCATGACTGACCGATCAAGATCTGAAACTTATGCATGACTCATGCTAACACATAAGCTCATAATGGAAGCAAAGCATCTAACAATGCATATCATAAAGAAGAAGGGCTCATAACTTCCCCAGGTCTATTTCAGGGAATCCTTCTCGATCAAGGCAAGTCTGAAGCGCCTGAAGTCTACCCCTTTGAGTCAGCACTCTACATTTTTGCATTCTATGGCCTGATTCACCACACCCGAAACACACATCGCTACTGGCTCTACATACACCTTGGTGGCTCCTGTTGAGTAATCATAGATAACTCACACTAAATTCTTTCTAACAACCAAACAATCTATTATAACATTAAAGAATAATAACTAGTTAATCGGGTAAGCTACCATTACGATAAATATACAGGAAACAAGTCAACCAATATATAGAAAGTAAGTATAGAGTTTCACTTTTCTATGCAAACGTCACACAATCAATTTCAAGGATAAAATCAAGTAGAGAATACAAGTCAACTCATATCTTAGTAACTCACACTAGAGAACTCAAATCTCATTAGCAAAACTTGTACATACTCTTGAAAAGGATTAATGCAAATATTGAAACTTTGGGATCGTTTCTTTTGGATTATTCATTAGATTCATAACTCTGGATAACTTCGTTGTCAGTTTCCTTATTATTATTATTATTATTATTATTATTATTAACAACAACAACAACACCATGTCACTCGTGGCATCCGATCCAATCATATTACATAGCAATATTAGAATTTAACATCGGCCACATTGTTTGAAAAATCAATAAAGTAGCAACATAAAAATTTAACATCCGCCACATTGCTACTAAAATTTTTTTTATAAGTAACATTTGTGTACTTTTAAACCTCACAACTAGAGAACCATATCTCATTATCAGCTTATTAAACTAAATGATCAATCAAAATCAACACTAATATATACACATATGCTAAGAGACTTATTTTTTCCCAACTAGTCATGACTTGTAGGGGATAATCTAAGTCCATGTATCTTTATATTAGAACCACCTCCACGATGTCATTCTAAAGTGAGTTGGATTCTGCGTATGACTGACGACATGGTTGATAAGCCATCACCTTGGTGATGACTTATCAACCAATTCATCACACACATGTTTACCCATTGTGCTTGAAGCTTTTAAGATTGATACTGAAAATGATTAACTCTTTGTGCTTACTAATTCTTAGATACAAGTGATTCTTTTCTTTTGATATAGATATAATCATTACTCCAAAAGGAAAGTCAAAGAAGGCCAGTAAGAAAGTGAATAAGGAAAATCTGACTCGGAGACTGACTAATTCTGAGAATGAATAGGAAGAAGAAAAACTTCAAAGACGTCATACGAGGAAAAGTCTCTTTATATTAGAAACACCTCCACGATGAAAGACTGAAGGAACCTCTAGAATCTACCATGAGGGATTAGTACCCATAAGAAGATGGAAATTTTAGAGGCCCATATGTGAAGAAGTTAAAATAATCACATCCGGGTTGAACATATAACCACAATTGGAAAGGGCTTTCAAAGATTATGATCTAGCATGGACCACCAAGGAAGGCAAAACATACTGTCCAATGTTGGTAAAGGAATTTTATGCCAACTACACAACAACCTTGGAAAATATGTGCAAAAAAGAGAAAAAGTTACAGAGAAGCCCAACATGAATTAGATATCAGTTTGAGGAGTAATAGTTGATTTATCCGATCATAAGATCAACAAGTTTCTGTATGGTTCTGACTTCGTACCTCCAGTGACCTCTCCAGAGTTTATCATAGAATGACTGATAAGGCAAATCAACCCCCTTGGTTGGCATAGGTTACAACAAATGGAGAGACAAAATGGTTGAACAATCTAAGTGTGAGGATTTTTAAGGCTTTATTATCTCAAAAAACAAGATTTTGGTTGGGAGTGGTAAGGTACAAGCAGATGCATACTGTGGGAGACAATATCCTAGGTGAGGATAAAGTGGTGCTCGTAGCAAGATTATTGTCCAATTTCCACTTGAACTTTGGGGAAACCATCACAGATAAGATCAAGATTCGGGCAACCTGACCCGATATAACATATCTATTCCCTTGCCTATTTACAATAGTATGCAAAGCGGACAATGTTCCAATTATCACTGGTATAGACAATAAAGTCCAGGCCAAGAAAACTTACAATCTTAACAGATTTGATGAGATTAGGCCTATGCTAGTTTTAGATAAAAGAGTAAATATGAAGAGTGATACTGTCTTATCAGAGGGAGATCAGATGCCTGTAACTGCTATAAGATTAACTCAAAATGTGCATCTGTCAGTACTAGAGTCTACTCAGGCTACTTCTTCTATAGGTGTTGTCCCTATTTCAGAAAAAGAAGAAAATATTATAATTACAGCACCGGTGTCTGAGTATCCATTGATGCCACAAAATTTTAGAAAGATAGTTATGCAGGGAAAAAGGTTTAAAGCTTATTTGAGGTTGTTTACTGACCAATTCGAGCCGATTGTCATGAAGAAAATAAAAGTAGTTGTTCACCCTTCTTGAATCTCCATGGACACATTGATAAGATTGAGCGTCGAATGAATGAAAGGCTAAAAGAGATGTCAGTACCTGATCTTGTAGTATTTGAGGCAGCCTTGGAAAAGGCAAGAGCTGATATCATGGCTTTATATAGCTATTAAATGTTTCCATTCCAAGTTCCTATTGAGGGAGAATCAGAAGAGGAAGAAGTTGTACTGTTTAACATCACTGGGAAACCAGTGGATAGAAAATACAAAGGCAAAAAAAAGAGAAGTAACAGTGATGAACAAAAAGAGACTTGAAAAGAGAACAAAGAGGAAAGAGAAAAGAGGAAAGAGAAAAAAATTGAAAGAAGCATTGAAAAAGTTAAAAGCGGGTGGTGAACCTCTAGAAGAAGCATTAAGGGCCTGATCTATGAGAACCTTTGCTAATGGACCTCCTAAAATTTTTAGGGAGTTCTTTAATCCACCAACCGTGGCTATAGATACATCGACATAACCTGATGCCAATGGGGATACTCTTCCCATTGATGATGTAGCAGCACAATTAGTAGGTCATGATACAAGGGCTTAAGGCGCTGCAGGTATTTCCTCACCCTTGTTGTTATAATTTAATATATTTGCATTGAGGGAAATACATGCTTTTGTTTGTGGGGGTGGGGGTACTTGAAACCTCAAGGGTGTATTGTCTGTGTTCTATGCCTTGAGCACTATCTAGGGAACCAACATGTTTAGGATTTAGTTTTTAGTTTGTTTTTTGTTTGTTAGTCTATGTTATGTATGCATAAGGAGTAGCATGTAACTGAATAGCAATTATGAAAATTGTGATTTACAAATTGTGTGCCCATAAAAAAAGTTTGAATGTGATATTGATTGCTAGGTGCATGGGAAACCATTTTTGTCTACAAAAGTATGCAAATATGGCATTCCCTACTTGATCTTGAGTTTTGATAAAGTTTTTGGTGATATCCATACAATTCCATTCCATGAGAGAGTGGGTTTTTTCTATGAATATTTTCTTAATGTGTGCATACATCTAGAACTTGCCTAAACCATTATGTTAGGATTGCAAGTAGTCATTTGAGAAGTGATCACAAACCATTATTGATAAGTAAGCCATTTAGCCAAAATAATCAACTTTGAGGCACATAATATATCCCTCTTAGAAACTTTTTTTAGCCATTAGAATTCTTTCTTTGTTTCAACTAATTGACCACCTTTCACTGAGTTCAAAATTAAGCCTTGTTGTAGCCAGTTTTCTCTTTGGACATTTTACACATCAACTTAGGCAAATCACCTAAGTTGAGAGTGGATACAATAAAAGGAATGATGTTTGGAATGTGCAAAAGATGTTGTGAAAGTTAGTATGCTAAAAAAATTAATAAATAAATCATAATTTAGTAATAGTAGTAAATAAATGGTGTAGAGTGTGATGCTGAGAAGGGTACAAAATTTGATTGGGAGAAGAATGTAAAGGAATACGTGGTTGTATCTAAAGTGGTGTAAGTGATCAAAGAGAGGCTAAGTCACTAACCCTAAATCAACCTTCCCCGCACTAAAGCCTTCACTTCAAGACGAAAAGCCCTGTAGTGATCTTAGTCAGACTACTAGATTAACTAAATGGAATGGTAAGGTCAAACTTATGGTATTGTAGGTTCACAATTTGAAAATTTATTTTGAGAGTGAGGGCTTAAATGTATGGTTCCTAGAAGTACAAAGGAATATGTGGATTCAGAAACTTGTTTCTTCAGTGTGAATGGTAGTAGATATTGCTAAACATTTGATTGAATACTTTAAGTAGTGGTTTGTTTATTTGAACTTTGAAGATGTGTGGAATCTTGATGTTTCTTGGCAGAAAAAGATCACATGCTTCTTAATGGGTACAAAATAAAGAAAGCAAATGCTACTCTTTGATTTATGCTCTTGTTGTGTGCATAATACTGTGTTAGTTTCTTGAGGATAAGCAAGTGTTTTAAGTTGAGGGTGTTGATGTGCTATCTTTATGTTAGCATATTTAAGGCTTTTAGCTTGAAATAATTGTAAGTTCTTAAGTAACCATTTTTGGTTTTAATTATATTTCATGTGATTTTGTAGGGAAGTCGAGATGCATAAAAACCTATGAAAACTATGACAAGAAGGATGATTTAGGGTGAAGTAGATATGAAGCTAATTTTTAAAGATTTTAGTGGATGACTTGTTTGATAAGTCGTAACCTGTTGATAAGTGATCAGAGGAAGTCACCACTCATAGACAGAATCATATGCTGAAAAAGTCAAGTTGACAGCTTTTCTGATAAGTTGTCAACTTGTTAATAGGTCACCAACAAAGGCGGTCACCTGTAGGAAGTATGCAAGAATTGGAAAGAGTTATTGATAACTTGCTTGATAAGTCATCAACTGTTTGATAAGCTGTCAAAGAAGGTCGTCAGCTGTAGGTAGCATGAAAGAATTAGAAAGAGATGTTGACGACTTGTCTAATAAGTCGTCAACTATCTGATAAGCCATCACAGGAGGTCGTTAGCTATGGGGTGGAAAAGCTGGAGTTTGAAATTCAAATTAGGAAGATCTTGAGTATTTATAGAAAAATCTTAGTTTTTCATTGGCATCTTGAACTTATTCACAAATAGCATCTTTTATTTTGGTTTCTCAAGCTTGAATTCTGTTTTTGAATCATTGGTTTGGTTTTTGGAACTCTCATTTGAATTTGAAGGAGAACAATCTTCAATTCTATCTTCTGTAAGTTAATTACTTTTGAATTATGGATCTAATATATGATATATCTTTTTTTTTATGAGTAACTTAATCCCATACTGGAGTTGTAGGATCTATGGGTATTGCTTTATTAATTCAATAGTTGGTTAAGATTCGAATGCATGTGGGAACATCTTGATAATGCTATTGTAATGAATGTTTTATGTTGGTTTCAAACAATAGATTTATCCTTACATTGGTTTGCTTGAATTGAGAAATCAACTAAGGAAGGGGATTATCAACGGGGATTTGGAAATGTTAAATTTCTATCTAATGATTAATGTTTTAACCAGATTTATCAACTCGAGATGAAATAAGTTTGAATATAAGGTTTTCCTAAGTTTGAAAGAATTAAGAAATCTAGACTCTAAGTAAGTTGAAAGACACTTGGATGAATCATCACTAATGATAATTTGTTGTTTCCCGCATGTAGTTAGACTCTAATACTACAACTATTGTTTAATATGCATAAATACTCAT
>NC_061113.1:17932101-17984875 GCF_002878395.1 Capsicum annuum | reverse complement strand
ATACATGGGGATTTCATGATATCATGCTAGTTAGACAATATTCCTTCATCTAGGCATTTAATCAAACATATGAAAGGCATGGTACATGCAAACATCATTATTCAATTCTAATTTCATCATTCAAGGGTTTAAATCTTAGGATTGCATGAATCTATGGCTATAGTAATTAAACCCACATAGAAACTATCAATAATCATGGAGTAGAATCCAATTTCACATCTATCAAAAATGAACATGAGCAGCCAAAACATGAAAACATATAGAAAATCCATAACTTGAGTTTAGAAAAGGGATTCTTGGACTTCATGGATAAAAGGAGTCCATGAATGAACACTATGCATACCTTGTTCGAGATTTCATGCAAATTGATGGTGAAACCTTCTTGTAATTTGACCTTCTATAAAAACCCTAGCTTGAGTTCTTGAGAGTATTTGAGAAAAAATCAATATTTTGGATGAATAAGGACTAAATCCCATGTTTGCAAGCTTATATAAAGGGGGAATCAACCCTTTTAACCTTCGACGCGTAATTTAATTTTCAGTAAAATTTCCCAAATTGAGCCTTGGCGCGACACAACATTATTGCATCGTATCACTAGAAATTGACAATTGGGAAACTGCACGGTGGCACAACGCGGATCTATCGCGTTACAACCTTATATGTGACCTGGAAGTTTGGTGCCATTCGCCAGTATCATAGAGCAACACTATAATTTGACAATTGCCATTTGAGCTATCTTCATGACGCGCTGAAGGCTCAGGTCAAACACTGTCTCACTAAAAGGACCTAACTCTTAGCCTGGGTGTCAAATTTGGGCAAATTATATATCAATGGAAAGCTTATTCAATTTATCACATGATAGGAAGTGAAAATTACATAAATACTATATGTATAAGAATGAATTCTTATTTCAAAGGAAGTTCTAACATCTTTCAGAGGATTTTCAAGCTAAGAAAAAGCCCTTCTCAGTCTCTACCCCTGTGGGTAATTCTATCATAGCCCGACGAGTATACAAGAACTGTCCAGTTATGGTATCTCAGAAAGTTACTTTAGCAGACTTAGTAGAGTTAGAGATGAAAGATTTTGATGTCATTCTTAGCATAAATTTGCTTTATTAATGATATGCTTTAGTGTACTATAGAAATAGAGTTGTCTATTTTCAGTTCTCGAATAAACCTATCCTAGAATGGAGGGGTAGTACTTTAATACTTAAGGGTCAGCTTGTTTCCTACCTTAGGGCAAGAAAATTGAGATCTAAGGGGTGTGTATATCATCTTATTTGAGTTAAATACTGTAGTTTTGAGACCCCTAATATTGAGTCAGTTTCAGTAGCATGTGAATTTCCAGATGAGTTTCCTGAAGATCTTTCCGGAGCTCCTCTCGGGGGGGAAATTAACTTCGGAATAGACCTTATTCCAAATACTCAGCCTATCTCTATTCTACCATATAAAATGTCTCTAGCAGAACTTAAAGAATTGAAAGAACAGTTGAAGAATCTCCTAGATAAGGGGTTCACCAGGCCCAATGTTTTCTCATGGGGCGCACCAGTTTTATTCGTGTGTAAAAAAGATGGTTCTCTCTGAATGTGTATTGACTACCATTAGTTGAACAAAGTCACAGTAAAGAACAAGTTTCCACTTCCCAGAATTGATGACTTGTTTGAACAACTTTAAGGTGCTAGTTACTTTTCTAAGATAGACCTCAGATCAGGCTCATCAGCTCAAAGTCAAAGAATGTGACATCTAAAAATAGCTTTCATAACTTGGAATGGTCACTTTAAATTTCTAGTCATGTCATTTGGTCTTAAAAATGTCCCAACCTCTTCATGGACTTGATGAACCGCGTGTTCAAATATTACTTGGACATGTTCATCATAGTCTTCATTAATGACATTCTTATCTACTCTCACAGTGAAAATGATCACGTAGACCACCTCATAATTGTATTACAGACCCTCAAAGCCCTTAGTTGTTTGCTAAATTCAGTAAATATGATTTTTGCTAAGGTCAATAGCTTTCCTTAGTCATATAGTTTCTAGTGATAGAATTAGAGTTGATCCTCAAAAGACCAAACAGTGATAAACAGGCCTAGACCTATCTCTCTATCAGATATCAAAAGTTTCTTGGGTTTGGATAGCTATTACCGGTGTTTTCTTGAAGTATTTTGATCTATTGCATCCCCCATGTCTAGATTAAATCAGAATAAAATCAAATTCTAGTGGTCAAATTCTTATGAGATGAGTTTTTAGGAGTTGAAGTTCCGACTCACTACAACTCAAATTCTAATGGATGATGCTCTCAGCAGGTTGTCCATGGGTATGTTGCTCATGTTAAGGATGGTAAGAAGAAGTTAGTTTAGTAAGTTCATCAGCTTTCCAGGTTGAGTGTTCATTTGGTTGATTCAGCTGAGGGTAGTGTATGGGTGCAAAATAATTTGAAATCTTCCTTGGTTTCTGAGGTGAAGAAAAGTAGGACAAGGATCCCAGCTTAGTTAAGCTGGAAGAGTTAGTTAGAGATTAGAAGGTAGAGGTTTTATCATAGAGAAGAGATGGTGTGTTGCGTTGCTAGGGTCGACTATGTGTGCCATGTATGGATGGCGTGAGGTAGTGGATTCTTGTAGAAGTGAATTGTGTGTGTTACTCGATTCATCTAGGGTCCACTAAGATTTACCGAGATTTGCGAAAGATCTATTATGGAGTGGGATGAAGAGAGACATCGCAGAGTTTATACCTAAGTGCTCTACATAGCAGCAGGTTAAGATTAAGCACTAAAAACCTAGTGGGTCTATGTAGCTGTTTAGTATTCCTATATGGAAGTGGGAGAAAGTGAACATAGACTTCGTGATGAGTTTTCCTCGTACTTGTCATCAGCATGATTTGGTTTGGGTCATTTTAGATAGGATGATCAAATTAGCCCATTTCTTGCCAGTTCATACTTCCTATTCAGCCGAGGATTATGCCAAGCTCTATGTTAGAAAGTTGGTCAGATTGCACAGAGTTTTGTTATCCATCATTTCAGACAGAGGTACGTTGTTCACCTCTCACTTTTGGAAAGCCTTCCAAAAAGGGTTTTGGTACCGAAGTTCAACTCAGTACAGCCTTCCACCCTCAGATAGATGGTTAAGCAGAAAGGACCATTCATACTTTAGAAGATATGTTAAGATTGTGTGTCATTGACTTTAAGGGTAGTTAGTATGACCACTTACCTTTGATTGAGTTCGCGTATAATAACAACTATCACTCAAGTAATCAGACTGCTCCATTTGAGGTGCTTTATGGGAGGAGATGTAGGTCTCTTATTGGTTGGTTTTAAATAGGTGAGACTGCGTTAGCAGGGCTTGACTTAGTATTTGATGCCTTAGAGAAGGTTAAGTTGATCAGGTAGAGGCTTAAGATAGCTCAGAGCCAACAAAAATCATATGCTAATGTGAGAATAAAAGATCTCGAGTTTGAGATTGGTGATTATGTGTACTTGAAAATCTCTCCCATGAAGGGAGTGAAGAGGTTTGGCAAGAAGGGGAAGCTCAGTCCTTGATATGTCAGTCTTTACAGAATGCTCAGTTATTTCAAAAAGGTAGCTTATGAGCTTGAGTTGCCTTCATACTTAGCTTCAGTACACCCAGTGTTTCACGTCTCCTTGATACAGAAGCCCATTAGTAACCCAATAGCTGTAGTCCCTATAGAGAGTATAGATGTTCAGAACATTCTCTCTTATGAGGAAGTCCCAGTCGAAATCCTTAATCATCAGATTCGCAGACTGAGGAACAAAGAAGTTTCTTTGGTCAAAGTTCTTTGGCAGAATCAGTCCATTGAGGAAGATACTTGGGAAGCAGAAGTAGACATGCAAACCAAGTATCCTCACCTCTTCACCTTAAAATCATATTATCCTAAGGTAACAGTCTTTCTTAGATTTACTCAGTTCCATGCTCACATTACCTTTACAAACTTGGTATTAGTTACCATTCTATATCATCCTCATGAAAGTCATGCATTCATAAATCAGTTCATCCATATGATAATGTATCAGTTATACATGTTCATTATGAAAACTCAGTTTATCAATAGTTTTAGTCATATACTCATACTTCAGTTATGCATGTTCAGTATGAAAACTCAGTTTATCAGTAGTTTTAGTCATGTAATCATGCTTCAGTTGTGCATGTTCAGTATATAAACTCAATCTATAAGTAGTCTCAGCATAATCAGTCTAATTTAAGGATGAATATTCCCAAGAGGGAGATATTATAAGACCCTGTAAAGTTTTAGTTCAATTCAATCTTATATAGCTTGTAACAAGGGGGGCCAAGACTTAGAAAAATTCAGCCAAGTATTAAGACATAGAATCAAAAATTCAGCTAAGTGTTAAGACTTAGAATCATTTTAACCTTTGTAATAAGATGATCTTATTTTCAATTGTTACAACCTAAAAATGTTGATTTTTAAGTTGATTCATAATCATGGATATCAAAAGGTTACCTTGGGTGAGTTTTAAATTTTTCAGACATCGTTAGAAGCTTGTTTGGGTGTCCAAGGTAGTGAGTTGATATGATCACGACACGTTGTGCCGGCTATCACGTCAACCCTATTGACACGATGCGTTGGTTGCAACATCGACGGGCAAAGCCTTTAGTGAAATTTCCATTGAGCCAATGCAAGCACGACGCGATATGTTGGCCATCGCGTCGACCCTATCGATGCGACGCGTCGCCAAACACATCACTGGGAACATTTTTTCTTATTTAATTCTGACTTTCCAAGGGTAATTGAGTCATTTTCCCCTCGTCCAATTCAGCTAAAACATGAAATTTAACTCTCTAAAAGGAAAAATACAGACTTTATTCTCAAAATCCTCTAATGAATTAAACCCTAATTTATCAAGATCAAGTTCCAAGGAAACCTCCACAAACTTCTCGAATTCAATAAGCAAGGAATGTTAGGTGTTTATCCTTGGGTTTCCTTCCACCCTTGGAGTTCAAGAACCCTTTTTAAACTACAAGTTTATTGATTTCATGATTTACATGTTTGAATTGGATTGTGTTCATGTAGGTATTGATGTATGGTTTTCAAACCAAGAGTCATTACAAGTTTCAAGTTAATTAATTAGCAAGTATGTAGAATTATGTGATCCTCATGTTAAACCCTTGAATTGTAAGTTAAGTGTTTAGCCATGATGTGTATATCTTGATGAATTCCATGTGCATTAATTATGCTCCCCTAGTGTTTGTTAGAATGACTATGTAAATTGAGTAGTGAATTCATGACATGTTATCATGTGGTCTCATTCATGTACAAGTTTATGCCTCTCAAGTGTTTGACAAAATGTCTAAATGAATGCATGGTGGACAAGTAACTAATGTAATGTAGTACCCCATATTTCTAGATCTTAATATATCTCTAAGTACCTGAGTTATCCTATATAAAATTTATGAAATACTCAACATTTTTCAGTTTAGAGCCTTCTAATGAGTAGGAAATTCAGTCAGCTTTTCAACGATTTAAAATTCACCCAAATTTGATACTCGGACGAAGAGTTAGGGCAGTCTATGTAACAATAGTAGCTCACCACGATTAGGCCGCATCGCAGTGAGTATCACAATGAGTACTCCATCGTATCATGCTAAAGGCCATTTTGGCATTTATTAATTTCCATAGGGTCACCGCGATTGCACTGCATCATGGTGAACCCCAAAACAATAATTGCCACGATCCAGAGAGTCACTGCGATTCCACCGCGTTACGGTGGATATAGCGATGACCCATTCACCGCGTCATGGTGGGTCCTTAATCGGCATTCCAATTGTGGTATTTCAAATCCCAAGGACAACTTAGACTTTTTCCATGGCCTAGAATAGACTTAAACACGAAATTAATTCCTAAATGACCAAAATATATCATTATTCACTCAATTTTCCCCAAAGTACATCATTCTCTGTCAAAATCAAGAAACCCTAGTTTCAAAATTTAAGAACAAAGCTTAAGAATTTCTCCAAGAACCTTCAAGAATTAACATTCCAAGGTATGTTAGGTGTTCATCTATGGGTCCCTTCCACCTATAGAGTCCATGAATCCATTTTCAAACTACAAGATTGTTGAGTTATGAACCTCCATGCTTGAATTGAATTGAATTGAATTCATGTTCATGTTATTGTTGGGTTTTTGTCCATGATTAAATTAAAAGCTTTCATGAAATTAATCATTATATGTGTTGAATTACATGATCCTCTTGATGAACCTTTCAATTTACAAGTTGATTGATGTATCTATGATAACTATGTGTGTTGATTTTTGTATAATCTAAGCATGCTACCCATGTGTTTGATAAAATGCCTATGTCAATGAATAAGAGCCATTATAACCAGATAGCATGTGTTCCCCCTTTATGAATAAGTAGATGCCTTAAAAGTGTTTGATAATAAGTCTCTATGGATGAATTATGAACAAGTGGACAATGTCATGTTATTCAAGATTATGCAATGCTTTACTTTTCATGCTGTCAAGTCCTGTGGGTATTTAATACCCGATAATTTAGTTGTTTACCTAGAGCCAATGTCAGTTAGAGAATCTCAGTCATGTCATGATCAGTAGTACTCTTAGTCAGTTATAGAATTCAAAAAAACTCAGTAAAATCAATATCAGTTTAGTCCAGTTTAGTATACTCAGTTCAGTGTCTTTCAGTTTGGAGTAAGATTCGGTATCAAATGAACCCAAGGATAGGGGCTCACCTGCCAGTAGAGGGTATGATCTCTAGAAGCAATCCTTGCATTCAAAAACTATGTAGCTAGTGTAGGTTGAGACATCAAACCTTTCCATTGAGGGTTGATGGGGTGTTTTAACCTGTTAATTGAGGGCTCCACTATTCTCATTAATGTACCTTCCAGATGAGGGTAACTCTCAACTTATCCTTACCTGTGGCATGGTTTTGACACCATTCCAACTGGGGTCATGGGTTGGACCCCAACTCAATTATCTTATCTTATTTGGGGCATGTCGGTTAGATGATTACCTCTCATAATCTTACTTTCAGTCTTCAGAATAGAACTCAGTTCTGTTCTATAGAATCAGGACTATCAGATACAGTCAACCAGTATCAGCAAATCAGTTATCAATAACTTCATATACCAATTACTCTGTATCAGAATTCAGGACATAGCTTCAAACAAGCTTAGTCATATGAACCCTTGCATTCAGCCTTAACCCATCTAGCATACCAGTACATTTCACGTACTAATACATACTCTTTTTTTGCACTATGATGTCTTATATCATAGGTTCAGATGCTCAGGTTCCCGACCACGCATAGATAAATTAAGATTCAGCGAGTAGCAGTAGATTAGCAGTGAGTCCTCATCATTTAAGGATATTCTTTTATTTTAGATTCTTAGTATTTTCAGTATTTTAGTATGTGGGGTTAGTTGGGGGCTTGTCCAATGAACTCCACTTTTAGACAGTTCAGTTAGAGATTTTTCAAACTATTTTTTAGATAGTGTTTAGTTTTATAGATTGTTATTTTAGTTGATATACTTTATCAGTATTTATAAATTTTGAACCTTATGATATTTTAGCCAATTTTCCACAACTATTATAGTATATTATTTAGGGCTCATGGAAGCTATTAGTCATGGGTTATCTTGTGGTCCTTCGGGGTCATAAGCATCGTGTAGCGTCCGGGGTACAGACTCGGGGCATTACATGTAATGTCTTTAAGATTTTTCCATGTTTTACTATTGATTTTATTTAGTCCTGGGGATATTCAATACCCGACAATCTAGTTGCTTACCTAGAATTATAGTAGCTATAGAATAGTCTGAGTAATGTCACAGGCAGTAGTACTCAGCCAGTTACAAAACTCAGTGAACTCGATCCAGTTTAGTCAGTCAACACGATCAGTATCAGTGCAGTCAATCCTAGTACAGTCTAGTGATTAGTTCTGTGTCTATTCCATTGAGAATAGAATTCAGCTCTGAGCAAACCTAGGGATGGGGGCATTCCTACCAGTAGAGGGTTTGACCCTTAGTAGCAGTCCCTGCATTATAGAACTATGTAGCCAGCGTAGGGTAAGTCATCCTCCTTCTAAATTAGGGTTGACACAATTACATATACATTTCCTGACTCTTCTTCCAGATTAGGGTTGACACAACATTATTAGTATCCCTTGTCAATGTATTAACACCCTTCCAACTGGAGTCAAAGGTTGGATCCCAGCTCAGTTTATAATCAGTTTATGTCAGTTAGATAAACACTCCCACAGTTACAGTTTCAATATTCAGTACTCAGTAATCAGTGTTTAGTCTTAAAATTCAGTTAAGAACTCAAATTGTTCTACAGAACCATGGCTAACATTTATTAGTTACTTAGCCATCAGAACTTAGTACTTCAATATCAGTCTAATTCAGATATAGGTTATATGAACATGATTTCATATTCAGCATGATCAGTAGTTACAGTTTTTGTATGTACTCTTATTCAGTTATTTCATGATGTTCATTCGGTCAGTTATCATCTCATGCATATGAACCCATTTATACCAACCTACCTCACTTAGTATACCAGTATATTTAAAGTGCTGACGCATACTCTTTCTTTTGAAATATGATATCTTATATCATAGGTTCAAACGCACGGGCTCCTGACCGTACTTAGCAGCTCAGGTTATCAACAATAGTTATAGTGGTAAGTCCTTATATTTTGAGGACAGAGTTATTATTTTAGCATTCCAGTAGTTTAGTATGTTCAGTAGTAAGAGTTAGTTGGGGACTTGTCCCATCAACTCCATATTCAGACAGTTCGAGGCTTTTGAACTAGACTATTTTAGACAAATGTTCAGTTTTTCAGTATTACGATCCGTATTTATTATTTATTTTTAGTTTATGACCTTATGGCAATTTCAGCCTAAATTCCACATATATTTTCAATATTATTATTATTCAGTGCTCACACAAGTACTAGTCATGGGTTAGATTGTGGTCCTTCGGGATTGTAAGCACCATGTGATACCTAGGGTGCAGTCTCGGGGCATTACATAAATCAGGTTAAATATTTATTATCACTGGAGGTAAAAGTTTAAAGCGGTAGATTAGATAGGAAAAATGTTTCGAAATTGGGTATTTTTGTAATCTTTGTGTCAGTCAGTAATGGCATACATTAGGAGAAGGGAAACTGAAATGAACCATTTGTTATTAAATTATCCATGACAAATTCATGAAAAATCTTTATTTTCTTCCTTAATATTAACTTGAACTCAAAATAGCCCTCATCTTATTTATTGTGTCACCTTAAGCTTTTCGGCTAAGATTTAAATCTTTCAATATCTATAGATAGCCTCAAGCCCAATGAATTTAATTATTCATGAACACTAATATCAATACTCTAGTTTGGAAGTTCTTTAGGTATAAATTAAGGTCGTACAATATCTCTAATGCAAATTTAATTTTAAAACTTTCTTTATGATAGAGTTTCGATATGATTTTCTATTAGGGTCAACTTCAAACAACCATATCTACTAGAATATAAGGAGTTAGGGGGTCTAATACCCACCAAATCAAAGTTTTATGAGTCCTATTTTTAATGCTATAAATCATTCATCCATCCAAATATGGAGTAAAAAGTGACGACAGTTTATTGAGCATTGTTCGGGCAAACCGAGAATTTCACAGTAGCGAGAATTCTGGTGGTATTTAAATCAGTTTCAGCTTGTTTTAAATTTAAAAACCCCAAACTTCATTTTCCAACCCTAGAGAGGTGATTTCCCAAAGCTTAAGGTGAATGTCCATCGTTGAGATAATTTTTTCCATTATGTTCTTCGTCTTATAATCCTTTAACATCTTAGAATCCTAAGAAAGACATTTAATGGTAGTTTTTTTTTTGGGGAAAAAACTTACAGGTGTTTTTACTATGACGTAGAGATAATTCTAAATTATAAATTAGAGATTTCTAAAGTGAATTTCGTAATCTTGATTATAAATTCTGATTGTTAGGAACCTTGAATTCCGTAAAGATGAGACCTCTAGCATAAAAACTCCATTAATATATATAGGCTAAGCTTGAAAGAGCTAGTTAATGGCTAATTGACCTTGAAGAATTCTATAGACCTTGTATTAAGAGTATAATTAGTGGATTTGAATTCCCAAAATATTTGTTTGTATTTGAAGAGTAATTATTTAATTACTCCTATTATTACTTGATTTTTTAGATGATTGATTATTCCAAGGCATGAAGAAAAGGAAAGAGAATCCTTGTTACAACTTGTTTCAATCAAAAGCTTGGTATTCATATAATCTAGGTTAATGAGTAGAAGATTGTGTTATTTCGTATTTTACCCTAAACCCTAAAACCTAAACCCTAAACCCTGTGTTATTTCATATTTTCATAATTTAGAATTGATGGTAGAAACCATGTATAGACCCGCGGGTCTGGAATTGAGGATGATAAAGACATAATAACTTTACTTTAATTTTAAAAATTATGTTATCGACTGATTATGTGTTACTTCTGTGATACTATATGTTATGTATCTGAAAGAAAATTATTTATGGATAAAGTGTGCAAGCGTGATGTCATTAAGTTGTTCTAGTGATGAATCTAGTTAAGCTACAAATATATTAAGTTGTACACTATGAAATAATGTAATGAGGAGAATTACACTAGGGTCAAATATTGATGAGCATGGTAATATCTAAGGGATAAATTACTTGAATCTTTATTAGAATTTCATTATGTGGAAAGAGGTAGAGGATAATGTTATGCTTGAATGTTTTCGTTATATGGGGTGATGTTAGAACTCAAGTTATGGTATTTAAGAAGGTAGTGGTATTTAATAATTAATAAGTAATTAAGGCTCCAATAGCGACTTGTAAGTGTTAAATTGTGATTAATTTTATGATATTCTTGTTTTAATATTGATAAAAATACTTTATCTATTGGATGTTCATGAGAGGCCAAATTGGTGATAAAGATGATTTATTGAATTGTGCCTATGTGAGGCTTATTTGATAATGATTGATACGCCCAAATTACACCTCTCTTATGAGAGAGTAAGTGGTCGTCGTCAAATATCTAACAAGGTTGGGGTCGAGACCCATAGGGAATATGGTGTTAATCAAGGCTATTTGTGATTCAACCAACTAATAGTTAATTGTTCCCTTTAATTGGGGGGGGGGGGGGGGGGGTTCTTATCAATCAAACAATTGTTAATAGTTCAACTTGTTTTATCAGCTCAAAGTCAATATTTTAATATTTCAAATCAATGATGTAGTAACACTAGAGTTGTGTTCACTATGAGTATTTATGCATATTAAACAATAGTTGTAGTATTAGAGTCTAATTACATGCGGGAAACAACAAATTATCATTAGTGATGATTCATCCAAGTGTCTTTCAACTTACTTAGAGTCTAGATTTCTTAATTCTTTCAAACTTAGGAAAACCTTATATTAAAACTTATTTCATCTCGAGTTCATAAATCTGGTTAAAACATTAATCATTAGATAGAAATTTAACATTTCCAAATCCCCGTTGATAATCCCCTTCCTTAATTGATTTCTCAATTCAAGCAAACCAATGTAAGGCTAAATCTATTATTTGAAACCAACATAAAACATTCATTACAATACCATTATCAAGATGTTCCCACATGCATTCGAATCTTAACCAACTATTGAATTAATAAAGCAATACCCATAGATCCTACAACTCCAGTTATGGGATTAAGTTACTCATAAAAAAAAGAGATATCATATATCAGATCCATAATTCAAAAGTAATTAACTTACAGAAGATAGAATTGAAGATTGTTCTCCTTCAAATTCAAATGAGAGTTCCAAAAACAAAACCAATGATTCAAAAACAGAATTCAAGCTTGAGAAACCAAAATAAAATATGCTATTTATGAATAAGTTCAAGATGCCAATGAAAAACTAAGATTTTTCTATAAATACTCAAGATCTTGCTAATTTGAATTTCAAACTCCAGCTTTTCCGCCCCATAGCTGACGACCTCCTATGATGGCTTATCAGATAGTTGACGACTTATTAGACAAGTCATCAACATCTCTTTCTAATTCTTTCGTACTACCTACAGCTGACGACCTTCTTTGATAGCTTATCAAACAGTTGATGACTTATCAAACAAGTTATCAATAACTCTTTCTAATTCTTGCATACTTCCTACAGGTGACAACCTTTGTTGGTGACCTATTAACAAGTTGACAACTTATCAGAAAAGTTGTCAACTTGACTTCTTCAGCATATGATTCTGTCTATGAGTGGCGACTTTCTCTGATCACTTATCAACAGGTTAGGACTTATCAAACAAGTCATCCACTAAAATCTTTAAAACTTAGCTTCATATCTACTTCACCCAAAATCATCCTTCTTGTCATAGTTTTCATAGGTTTTTATGCATCTCGACTTCCCTGCAAAATCACATGAAATATAATTAAAACCAAAAATGGTTACTTAAGAACTTACAATTATTTCAAGCTAAAAGCCTTAAATATGCTAACACAAAGATAGCACATCAACACCCTCAACTTAAAACACTTGCTTATCCTCAAGAAACTAACACAGTATTATGCAGACAACAAGAGCATCAATCAAAGAGTAGCATTTGCTTTCTTCATTTTGTACCCATTAAGAAGCATGTGATCTTTTTCTGCCAAGAAACATCAAGATTCCACACATCTTCAAAGTTCAAATAAACAAACCACTACTTAAAGTATTCAATCAAATGTTTAGCAATATCTACTACCATTCACACTGAAGAAACAAGTTTCTGAATCCACATATTCCTTTGTACTTCTAGGAACCATACATTTAAGCCCTCACTCTCAAAATAAATTTTCAAATTGTGAACCTACAATACCATAGGTTTGACCTTACCATTCCATTTAGTTAATCTAGTAGTCTGACTAAGATCACTACAGGGCTTTCTCGTCTTAAAGTGAAGGATTTAGTGCGGGGAAGGTTGATTTAGGATTAGTGACTTAGCCTCTCTTTGATCACTTACACCACTTTAGATACAACCACGTATTCCTTTACATTCTTCTCCCAATCAACTTTTGTACCCTTCTCAGCATCACAATCAACACCATTTATTTACTACTATTACTAAATTATGATTTATTTATTGATTTTTTTAGCATACTAACTTTCACAACATCTTTTGCACATTCCAAAAATCATTCCTTTTATTGTATCCACTCTCAACTTAGGTGATTTGCCTAAGTTGATGTGTAAAATTTCCAAAGAAAGAACTGGCTACAACAAAGCTTAATTTTGAACTCAGTGAAAGGTGGTCAATTAGTTGAAACAAAGAAAGAATTCTAATGGCTAAAAAAAGTTTCTAAGAGGGATATATTATGTGCCTCAAAGTTGATTATTTGGCTAAATGGCTTACTTATCAATAATGGCTTGTGATCACTTCTCAAATGTCAACTTGCAATCCTAACATAATGGTTTAGGCAAGTTCTAGATGTATGCACACAATAAGAAAATATTCACAGAAAAAACCCACTCTCTCATGGAATGGAATTGTATGGATATCACCAAAAATTTTATCAAAACTCAAGATCAAATAGGGAATGCCATATTTGCATACTTTTGTAGACAGAAATGGTTTCCCATGCACCTAGCAATCAATATCACATTCAAACTATTTTTATGGGCACATAATTTGTAAATCACAATTTTCATAATTGTTATTCAGTTACATGCTACTCCTTATGCATACATAACATAGACTAACAAACAAAAAACAAACTAAAAACTAAATCCTAAACATGTTGGTTCCCTAGATAGTGCTCAAGGCATAGAACACAGACAATACACCCTTGAGGTTTCAAGTACCCCCACCCCCACAAACAAAAGCATGTATTTCCCTCAATGCAAATATATTAAATTATAACAACAAGGGTGAGAAAATACCTGCAGCGCCTTAAGCCCTTGTATCATGACCTGCTAATTGTGCTGCTACATCATCAATGGGAAGAGTATCCCCATTGGCATCAGGTTATGTCGATGCATCTATAGCCATGGTTGGTGGATTAATGAACTCCCTAAAAATTTTAGGAGGTCCATTAGCAGAGGTTCTCATAGCTCAGGCCCTTAATGCTTCTTCTAGAGGTTCACCACCCGCTTTCAACTTTTTCAATGCTTCTTTTAATTTTTTTTCTCTTTCCTCTTTTCTCTTTCCTTTTTGTTCTCTTTTCAAGTCTCTTTTTGTTCATCACTGTCACTTCTGTTTTTTTTACCTTTGTATTTTTTATCCACTGGTTTCCCAGTGATGTCAAATAGTACAACTTCTTCCTCTTCTAATTCTCCCTCAATAGGAACTTGGAATGGAAACATTTAATAGCTATACAAAGCCATGATATCAGCTCTTGCCTTTTCCAAGGTTGCCTCAAATACTGCAAGATTAGGTACTGACATCTCTTTTAGCCTTTCATTCATTCGATGCTCAATCTTATCAATGTGTCCATGGAGATTCAAGAAGGGTGAACAGCTACTTTTATTTTCTTCTTGACAATCGGCTGGAATTGGTCAGCAAACAACCTCAAATGAGCTTTAAACCTTTTTCCCTGTATAACTATCTTTCTAAAATTTTGTGGCATCAATGCATACTCAGACACCGGTGTTGTAATTATAATATTTTCTTCTTTTTTTGAAATAGGGACAACACCTATAGAAGAAGTAGCCTAAGTAGACTCTGGTACTGACAGATGCACATTTTGAGTTAATCTTATAGTAGTTACAGGCATTTGATATCCCTCTGACAAGACAGTATCACTCTTCATATTTACTCTTTTATCTAAAACTAGCATGGGCCTAATCTCATCAAATCTGTTAAGATTGTAAGTTTTCTTGGCCTGGACTTCATTGTCTATACCAGTGATGATTGGAACATGGTCCGCTTTGCATAATCTTGTAAATAGGCAAGGGAATAGATATGTTATATCGGGTCAGGTTGCCCAAATCTTGATCTTATCTACGATGGTTTCCCCAAAGTTCAAGTGGAAATTGGACAATAATCTTGCTACGAGCACCGCTTTATCCTCACCTAGGATATTGTCTCCCACAGTATGCATATGCCTGTACCTTACCACTCCCAACCAAAATATTGTTTTTTTGAGATAATAAAGCCTTAAAAATCCTCACACTTAGATTGTTCAACCATTTCGTCTCTCAATTTGTTGTAACCTGTGCCAACCAAGGGCCTTGATTTGCCTTATCAGTTATTCTATGATAGACTTTGGAGAGGTCACTGGAGGTACGAAGTCAGAACCATACAGAAACTTGTTGATCGTATGATCGAATAAATCTACTATTACTCCTCAAACTGATATCTAATTCTTGTTGGGCTTCTCTGTAACTTCTTCTCTTTTTTTGTATATATTTTCCAAGGTTGTTGTGTAGTTGGCATAAAATTCCTTTACCAACATTGGACAGTATGTTTTGCCTTCCTTGGTGGTCCATGCTAGATCATAATCTCTGAAAGCCCTTTCTAATTGTGGTTATATGTTCAACCCAGATGTGATTATTTTAACTTCTTCACATATGGGCCTCTAAAATTTCCATCTTCTTATGGTTACTAATCCCTCATGGTAGATTCTAGAGGTTCCTTCAATCTTTCATCGTGGAGGTGGTTCTAATATAAAGAGACTTTTCCTCGTATGACGTCTTTGAAGTTTTTCTTCTTTCTATTCATTCTCAGAATTAGTGAACAGTCTTTGAGTCAGATTTTTCTTATTCACTTTCTTACTGGCCTTCTTTGACTTTCCTTTTGGAGTAATGATTATATCTATATCAAAAGAAAAGAATCACTTGTATCCAAGAATGAGTAAGAACAAAGAGTTAATCATTTTCAGTATCAATCTTGAAAGGTTCAAGCACAATGGGTAAACATGTGTGTGATGAATTGGTTGATAAGTCATCACCAAGGTGATGGCTTATCAACCATGTTGTCAGCCATAGGCAGAATCCAACTCACTTTAGAATGACATCGTGGAGGTGGTTCTAATATAAAGATACATGGACTTAGATTATCCCCTGCAAGTCATGACTAGTTGGGAAAAAATAAGTCTCTTAGCATATGTGTACATATTAGTGTTGATTTTGATTGATCATTTAGTTTAATAAGCTGATAATGAGATAATGGTTCTCTAGTTGTGAGGTTTAAAAGTACACAAATGTTACTTATAAAAAAATTGTTAGTAGCAATGTAGCTGATGTTAAATTTTTATGTTGCTACTTTATTGATTTTTCAAACAATGTGGCCGATGTTAAATTCTGATATTGCTATGAGATATGATTGGATCGGATTCCACGAGTGACATGGTGTTGTTGTTGTTGTTAATAATAATAATAATAATAATAATACAAATAATAATAATAATAAGGAAACTGATAACGAAGTTATCCAGAGTTATGAATCTAATGAATAATCCAAAAGAAACGATCCCAAAGTTTCAATATTTGTATTAATCCTTTTCAAGAGTATGTACAAGGTTTGCTAATGAGATTTGAGTTCTCTAGTGTGTGTTACTAAGATATGAGTTGACTTGTATTCTCTACTTGATTTTATCCTTGAAATTGATTGTGTGGCATTTGCTTAGAAAAGTGAAACTCTGTACTTACTTTCTATATATTGGTTGACTTGTTTCCTATATATTTATCGTAATGGTAGCTTACCCGATTAACTAGTTATTATTCTTTAATGTTATAATAGATTGTTTGGTTGTTAGCAAGAATTTAGTGTGAGTTATCTATGATTACTCAACAGGATCCACCAAGGTGTGTGTAGAGCCAGTAGCGATGTGTGTTTCGGGTGTGGTGAATCAAGCCATAGAATGCAAAAATGTAGAGTGCTGACTCAAAGGGGTAGACTTCAGGTGCTTCAGACTTGCCTTGATCGAGAAGGATTCCCTGAAATAGACCTGGGGTTATGAGCCCTTCTTCTTTATGATATGCATTGTTAGATTCTTTGCTTCCATCATGAGCTTATATGTTAGCATGAGTCATGCATAAGTTTCAGATCTTGATCGGTCAATCATGACCCAGTTGTAGGTGCCCCGCGCACCGCCCCAGTATTTCAGCGAAGTGTGTTTAGTGTGGCATAGAGCCCCAAGGGGGAGATACCCCATAGTATTATGATGTTGCATGCCATTAGATTCATCCAGATGCATGTTCAGATCTTCTTTATGAAATTAGCATCAGTTGTCACTGCATTGTCAATCATTATTGCATTGTCAGTCGTGCTTTCAAAAGTTAGCTTAGCCGGACATTCATGCATTAGATATGTACATTAAGTAGAAAGAGTTCAGCTTGTCAGCGTGTGTTCAGTCATGTATTCATGAGATCATCCCAGTTATGATTCCATGCATCAGATATGCATATGTATTATGAGAATTCAGCTATGAGTATCATCAGTCGAGTATTCCATGCATCATATCTGCATGACCAGTGTGAACTCTATATGTCAGTCGTTCCAGTTGCATAGTCCTGATCTAAGATGTTTCCATTTCTTGAGTAAGTTTTGTTGATCCGTATTCTCAGTCTATCAAGCGACATTCGAGGACGAATGTTCTCAAGGGGGAGATAATGTAAGGCCCCGCAAAATTCTCTTCCAGTCTGAGCCTTAGAGTGTATTTGGTAAAGCAAAATCCGAGTCAAAATGTTTTGAAAATATACTCTCAAGTATGAAATAATTTGAATCATGTGGTAATCTATTTGAGCATGAATTAAGAACATAGAGGTCCCCTAACTTATGGACGAGTTGAAAACTTTCCTATCATTCAAGTTTTAGTGACCGTCAAAATTTGGGTCAACTATACATAACTCGTTGTATATGAAGAACTTGGTGTCTTTATATAAATCAAATCAAATATCTTTGAATTATCTTTCCAACTATACAAATTTCGGCTAAATCCGATATCGGAGAAAAGAGTTATGCCCATTTTACTCCAGCATGTCAAGCTGGAAAATGGTGACAACGTTTCTGACGGGCTATCACGTTTCTGACGACCTTTTTGATGACTTCATCACATTTTGATGACATTTCTGACGATGTCATCAGCCTTGGGCAAAAAATCAAAAATTGGACCCCTTCTGTGATGACCATTCATGACAGCCTATCACAAACCTGACGGCCTGTCATGGATGGCGTCAAGAACATTTTTTACAGCAATTCAAGGGCATTTTTGCAAGGGTATTTTGGTCATTTCCCACTTTTTTGAGCCTCTATAAATATAAGTAACCCTCATTCAAACCCTAATTTCTCTATTTCTCTTTCACTCTAAAGAGAGAATATCTAGGGTTTCAATTTAAGAACCTTAATCCTCCAAAAATTCATCCATAAATTTTCAAGCTTTCTTCAAGAATCAAGTTCTTCATAGTGTGGGCTTCAAGAATTTGTTTATTTCAAGTGTGGATAATGTTTTAAACACTAAAGTTCATCCAATATCAAAGGTTAAGGTATGTAGATGTTGATTCTTGGATCCCTTTCATCCAAGAAGCTCAAGAACCCCTTTTAAAACTAAAAGATTTTTATGTTTATGAGTTGTTAATGATTTTTATGATTTGAAATGATGTTTAATGTATTTTTGAGTTTTGATTTATGATTTCCTACAAAATTTATGAGCTTTGACCCTAGTGTGTGGAATTCATGTGATGTTTGTGATATACCCTCTTGAAGTTGTTTTTCCATGTGATGTGTTCATGACTTTTGGGTGTAGAAATGGTTGAATAAGTAAAGAACGTTCCCCATAGGTTTGATAAAGAGCTTAGGTGAAGCATAAGGGCCACTATAGTATGTTGAATAGGAAACCCCCAAATTGTGAGCTAGTCCATGCATGCCTTAGTGAGTGAAATGTGCCAAGATAGCATGAAATCCCCAAGTAGGTGTAAAATCGGTCGTGTCTAATGGTTGTTGAAAGACCCTAGTGAACAAGTCGAGATATGATGATTGTAAATTCCCCGATTTTGTGCTCTTTGATATATACTAAGCTTTTAATACATGTCAAGTGGTTAGAAAATAAATAGTGACGTGTTAGTATGAAGTTTCCCCCAAATCAAGTGATATCCAAATACATGACAAAATCGACATAGGTATGAAGTACTTGATGTAAGATCCCGTTGAATAGGATATAAACTAATAGCATGTCTTCCCTAGGCTACTATATGATAGTGAACCGATGTTGATGATCCTTAAAGGTTTAGAGTGACCCTTTGGTGGTTATGATGATGAATAGAGGTCTATGTTTCCTAAATGCTTAATGTGATGTCTTAAGGATCTTGAGAAGGAAAGTATATTATGATGACCAACTACTTGAAGTGATTCTTTAATGATTATGATAATACATGAATGATTGTAATGATAAATGAATGCTTGTAATGATGAATAAATGATTGTAGTGATGAATGGATGATTGTGATGATGCATGAATAATTTGTGATGAAGAATGATTATGTCTTACTTTTATGTTGTCGAGTCCTGGGGGTATTTATACCCAAAAATAGAGTTGTTATCTACAGCCCATATCAGTTTCTCGATAATTCCAATTGAGCCATAATTCTCAGAACTCAGTGAACTATAGAACTTTGTATCCTCAGACAAGTGCGAAGCTTAATAAAGCTTAGTAATCTCAGTTATCTCTGTAATCTCTGTATCGCTAGTAATCTAGCCTCAGACCTGTAATCAGCTCAATTCTAATAGTATTCAAGTCATTCAATCCTAATCTCAGAAGCAATTCGAGTAATCTATTCAAGCTCTGTATCGTCAGTCAGATACCATGATTCGATATCTTTTCCATCAGATATGAAACAAAGTGATCTCAGCGTAACTTAGTTCAGACCTTTTGAGTAATATGATCAGTGTCAAATTCAGTTCAGCCAGTGTTCAGTTGAGAATTCAGTTCTGAGTCTTTCAATTGGGAGTAGAAACTAGCATCGAGCGAGCTTAAGGATGGGATCTCACCTACTAGTAGAGGGTGTGATTCTTAGAAGCAATCCTTATGCTCTAAAACTACGTAGCTAGCGTAGGTTGAGACATCACACCTGTTAGTTGAGGGTGGATGAGAGATACCACACCTACTAGATAAGGGTAGATGAGGTAGCTTAACCTGCTAGATGAGGGCTCCACTATTCTCGTTTAAGGACCTACTAGATAAGGGTCACATAGAGTTGTCTTTACCAGTGGCGTGGTAATGAAACCCTTCCAACTGGGGCACAGATTGGACCCCACCTGTGGTAGGTCAGGGCATGTCGATTAAGTGACTACTTCCCACAGTTTCAGTTTTAGATTCAGTCTCAATTTTAGAATCAGTCTTCAGAAATTAGGATTGTCAGATACAGTCATCTATTATTGTGAGGAACTCAGATAGTTCCATTGATTTATGGACCATCCAATTAGATAGACTTGGTCTCACATACAGTTATTTGATATAATATTCAGAGATATGCCGTCAGACAGGCTTGATCATAGTATCAGACTTCTATTGAGTATTCTTGTTGTCAGATTCAGATATAATCATATTTCTTATCATTGATAAAGCTTCCAAAATCATCTGTTAGAAAGGTTGATTTCTAATCCTATTAGTCGAAATTAGTAAGTCTAAGAATTCAATCATTGATGTAAGCACATCCAGATCCTCATTTATTAGTATCAGATGAGTCAGTGATTCAGCATCTCAGTGTCAGTAGTGTGTTCAGTCTGCAGTAAAGTGATATCTGAGTTTCAGTATATAGAGTTGCGATAATTGGGTTTCATGTTCTGTGCATTCATGTTTGTGTTCTCATACGGCATTTTCATGATTATTCAGTTTAGATATTGCACATGCATGAACCCTTGCATTAGCCTACCCCTTCTACATAATCGATATATTTTTGTACTGACGCATTTGTGTTATGGTGTTTTATTTGACACCATAGGTTCAGAGGCACGGGATCCAGTTTATCCTCAGTAGTTTGGTCTTAGTCAGAGTAGTAGCAATGAGTCCTCTTCTTTCGAGGATGAGTCTCAGTTTACTACTATTATTTTAGACTTTATTTATTTTCTATTAATGGAGTTAGTTGGGGACATGTCCCATCAAATCCACAGTTCATACAATTAGAGGCTTTTCAGATGGATGTATTAGTATTCAGTTTTTATCTTTGAGTATGTATAGATATGTTGAACCTTATGGTAAGTTTTCATATTTTTTTTAGATATTATGTAGTTTACAGGTACAGATATCAAAAAAGGATTAGCTTATGGTCCTTCGGGTCTATAAGCACTGTGTGACATCTCAGGATGGGATCTAGGGGCGTTACAAGCTTCTAAATTGAATGATGTTTATTCCATGGGGAATTTTCAAGATTTTCACTTTTGTTGTATGTAAAATTCAATAATCTTTCCATCGATACCAAATTTGCCTAAATCCGACAATCGGAAAGAATTTATGGCGATTTAAAGTTTACACCATCATCTCAGTCAGTGGCGCATCGTACCATAGGCCAAAATGACATTTTTCAACTTCCAATATTATTTCGTGATTTCACTGCATCGCGGAGGGCTCCCAAATGCCAATTTTCAAAATCTAATGAAGCTCCATGATGACCCCACGTCACATCGTCGTCCAATTTCCCAGATGTCGAATTCCAGTGACACGGCGCAATAGCATCGTGTCACGCAAGGGGGCCAGATCAGGAAATTTTCACAAAATTTAAACAACGCGTCCAGGTTTTAATGAGTCTTTTTCCATGATGTTAGTTCTTCCTTAAACACAAAATTTAGCCCTACATGACCTAAGGATATCACTATTCACTCTATTTTTCCCCAATTTCTTCATACACTCTCAAACCCAAGAAATCCTTATCTTAAAAATTCAAGGGAAAGGATCAAGAGTATCTCCAAGGATCTTTATGGAGTTACATTCTAAGGTATGTCATGTGTTGATTCATGGGTCTCTTTCACCCATGAAGCTCAAGAATCTCTTTTCAAAATCCAAGATTTATATATTTATGAATGTTCATGATTTGATTGAATTGAAAATTGATGTTCATGTTGTTGGTTGGTTTCGTTCCATGTTATAGACTATTTATTTACAAGAATTGATTCTAATATGTGATGATTTACGCAAAATTCATGATAAAACCTTCAATTTACAAGTTGGTTTATGTATCCATGATTATTAGATGTGTTGATAATTGTATAACTAAAGCATGCTCCCCATATGTTTGATTAAATGCCTATGTGAAGGAAAAGTGTCATACTAGTATGATAATATGAAATCCCCATTCATTTACAATTTATGTATGTCAAGTGTTTGATGAAATGCCTTAGCCAATGGATTATGTATTGTTGATGTTGGTCCTATATCCAAGAAAGTCATGCTTTGTCAGTTTCCTTCTATAGAGTTTTGTGGGTACTTGTACCTAAGAAATATAGTTGTGTGCCTAGAGTCAGTGACATATTTCACGATATCCTAAGTCAAGCCATGATCCATAGAACTCAGTCAATCATGTGACTCAGGAAAGCTTAGTAATTAAGTAATCTCAATAGTATTCCATCAATTAACGGAACTCCATGAATTCAGTATAGTCCAGTACAGTTAATCATGTTCAGTGTCTATTTAGATGGGAGTAGGAATTAGCATCGAGTGAACCCAAGGATAGGAACACATACTGTCAGATGAGGGTGTGATTCTTAGAAGTCATCCTTGCATTCCAAAACTATGTAGCCAGTATAGGTTGAGACATCAACACTGTCAGATGAGGGTTGATGAGGTGGATAAACACTGCCAGATGAGGATCCCACCATTCTCTTTTGGAGACACTGTCATATGCGGGTAACTCACAGCTTGTCCTTACTAGTGGCGCGGTATTGATACCCTTACAATTGGGGTTACAAATTGGACCTCAAATCAGCTATAATGCATTATTTAAGGCATGTCAGTTAGATGGCTACTTCTCATAGTCTTGTCTCAATTTTAGTAATAGAACTCAAATAGTTCTACAGCATTCAGGACTGTCAGATATAATCAACTCAGAACAGTACAAAACTTAGCTAGTTCTATGAGAACCTAGACTATAAGATACAGTCGCTCAGTATCAGTTATTTTAGTTATACAGTTATCAGTATCTCATGCTATCAGTACTCAGGTTCAGTAATCATGTTATCACGAACTCAGTTACAATTATTATGTATTCATATATGCATTCTGACGTTCATGTTATATAGTCAGTTAGTTCAATTCATACATATGTACCCTTTCCATTCATCCTACCTCACATGCATACCATTATATTCAATCGTACTGACACATTTGTGCTATGGTGTTTTATACCATAGGTTCAAAAGCACGAGCTCTAGAGCATCAGTAGCCACCAGATTTAGTAGTAAGTCCTCATCATTCGAGGATAATATTATTAGTTATTTCATTATCTTAGTTAACTTTCAGTAGATGGAGTTAGTTGGGGACATGTCCCATCAACTCCTTATTCAGACAGTTAGAGGCTTTTAGACTACCATGTTCAGACAATTTATTTCAGTTGTTTTGAGTATTTCATACCTTATCCAGATGTTATGTTTTATTAGTTATGTTACAGTTTTGAACCTTATGGCCTTTCAGCCTTTATTTCTGCATTTTACAGTATATTTTGCAGTGTTCAAGTATAAATATCAGTCATGGGTTAGCTTGTGGTCCTTCGAGGTCATGAGCACCATGTAGAATTCTGGGTACCAGATTCAAAGAATTACAAATTTCCCCAATTTTGACTTTTTATCATATGGAAAATTGAATTAGCTTTCCAATGATACCAATTTTGTCCAAATTCATTAGCGAAGTGAAAAGTTATGAATGTTTTACAGAGAACTATCGGAACTGCCCAGAAGCGACGGTCAGGCCCACAGACCATCGATCTAGCGACAAACTATCACCCAAGCCATCGTGACTAAGGCAGTGAACCCGACTTCTTGTCAAGTACGATGGCCAGGACCGACGGACCATCGAGCTAGCGATGGACCATCGCCCAAACTATCGCAGACGAGGCAGAAAGTTTAGGTTTTGGTCAAGTGCGATGGTCAGGACTGACATACCATCGATCTAGTGACGAACGTTGACCAAATCGTCGCCACTTCTGATAAGTTATTTTAACCAATTATTAAAAGGGTATTTGTATCTTTTTTCACCCGTTTTGACCCTTAATTATACCATACCAGAGCTCATAACTTCTTTATTCATCTATTACACCAAATTAGGGTTTCTCTCAAAGATCAATCCCCAAGAACAAAAAACCCTACGTGTTTAATTTCAAGTCTAAAATTCAAGCTTTCCTCCACTAATCTTCAAGAAATCATCCGCCCAGGTATGTCAAGTGTTGATTCATGGATTCATTTCACCCATGAAGCTCAAGAAACTCTATCTAAAATATAAACTTTGGATTTCATGGTATGAATTGAATTATATCCATGTTTATGTTGTTGTTTGATTTCCAAGTTGAAGTCCTTAATGACTATCATGAAAATATGTTAGTATGTGGTTGAAATTATTGCATTGGAAGTGTAAAAATATTACCATGATGTATTATTTCAATATTCATGCCTAATCCTAAAGATATGCATGCAAGGTGTTTGATAAAATGCCTAAGAGAATATGAATTATACCTTATGACTCATTTGTGACAAAAACTGATGAATTCATGTTTCTCTCTTATGTTTGATATGACTCCTACGTTATTGTTATGCTTTGTAATGGATTGATGTAATGCTCATGAGATTAGGCTTATGAAATTATGGTATGTTTACATGCATTCCTATTCATGTGTAAGCTTATAACATGCGAATACTTCATGAAAATCTCCAATGATTGTACTATGAATTGTTGACTATGGTCATGTGTCAAGAAGTGTCATGTCTTGTAATTTTCATGCTATCGAGTCCTGGGGGTACTTGTACCCGAAAATTTAGCTGTGTGCCTAGATCCAGTGTCATTTTTTCCAGATACTCTCAGTCAAGCCATGATTCATAGAACTCAGTTAGTCATGTGACTCAGGAAAACTCAATAAACTTAGTAGTCTCAGAAATCTCAGAAATTCAGTAATCTCAGTAGTGTTCCGTTGGTCAAAGGAACTCAATGATACAGTTTAGTTCAATTAATCATGTTCAGTATCTATTCAGATGGGAGTAGGATTCAGTACCGAGTGAGCCCGGGGATGGGAACTCACTTGTTATTAGAAGGTGTGATTCTTAGAAGCAATCCTTGTGGTCCAGAACTATATAGACAACATAGGTTGAGATATCAAACCTGTTAGTTGAGGGTAGATGAGGTGGATTAACTTGTTATATTAGGATCCCACCGTTCTCCTTAGAGTACCTATTAGAGTAGAGATTACTCACAGCCTATCCTTACCAGTGGCGCGGTAATGACACCTTTCTAATTAGGATTACAGATTGGACCCCAATTTAAGTATATTATCTTATTTGGGGCATCTTGGTTAGATGACTACTTCCCACAGTTACAGCCTAAGTCTCAGTCTCAGTAATAAAACTCAAATAGTTTTATAGAATTCAGGACTGTCAGATATAGTCATCCAGTTTAGTACAAAACTCAGTTAGTTCCATCAAAAATAGGACTATCAGACACAGTCATTCATATAATAGTATATTAGTTATACGAAAACTTATGTTATCAGTATTCAAATTCGGTGATGCCATGATCTCAGTCATAGTTCACGTATTCATACATGTATTCTCACATTCATGTTATTCAGTCAGTTAGTATTGTTTATGCATATAAACCCCTTGCATTCAGCCTACCTCACTTTCATACAAGTACATTCAAACATACTAATGCATTTGCGCTATGGTGTTTTATACCATAGGTTTAGAAGTACGAGCTCCAGAGCATCCTTAATAGATCAGATGTTCAGTAGCTAGACTAGCAGTGAGTCCTCATCATTCAAGGATAGCATGATTATTTTATTAATTTATTGTTTTAGTAGTCCAAAGTTAGTTGGGGATATGTCCTATCAACTCTACAGTTTTTAGACAGTTTAGAGGCTTCTAGTCTATAGCATGTTCAGACAGTTATTTCAGTTTTATTTTGGTATTGATATACCGTATTTCTAGATGTTATGTTATATCAGATATGTGAACCTTATGGTCTTTCAGATTTTTATTCCATATTTATATAGTATATTATGCAATGCTTAGGCACAGATATCAGTCATGGATTAGCCGTGTGGCTTTTCGGGTACTACATTTGGGGCGTTACAAATTTCCACCCAAATCGAGATGTAGGTCTCAATTCCATCAAAGTGAGCCTTCCTATTTTCAAAGTTGAGAGTGACGTCGAAGCCTACCTTGCATGGGAGTTATGTTGTGACAAGATCTTCCAACTTAATTGTAACACCCCAATTTTCTGAACCGGAATGCTACATGGTGCTCGTGACCCTGAAGGACCACAAGCTAACCCATGACTGATATTTGTACCTGTATACTGCATAATATATCATAAAATGTGGAAACATAAACATAAAAGTCCATAAGGTTCGAACTGAATAAACATCTGATAACAAAATATCTAAAAAAGGTATAACAATACCAAAACAAGTCATAAATACTGAAAATAATGAGATCTGAATACGTAATCTGACATCTAGTCTAAAAGCCTCTAACTGAACTGAATAAAGAGTTGAAGGAACATGTCTCCAACTAACTCCATCTAGTAACTGAATAGTAAATGTAGCAGTAATCATATCATCCTCGAATGAGAAATACTCACTACAAACTCTAAATAATGGAATGCTACTGCTGATCTGGAGCTCGTACCTCTGAACCTATGGTGTAACATAAGAGAAAGCACCATAGCGCAAAACATCAGTACATCTAAATGCACTGACTATACGAGTGAGGTAGGCTAAATGCAAAGGGTTATATGCATGAACAATGCTGACTAATATAAATATGAGAATACATACATGCATACATAACTGTAACTGAACTCGTGGAGATGTTGACTACTAAGTCTGAATACAGACAATATGAGTTTACTGATACTGAGATACTGAATAGATGAACGACTATTTTTGACAATTCAAATTATGAAGAACTGTTCTAGTTGACTGTGTCTGACAGTCCTGAAGCTGAATGCTAATATCATGAATTCTGATAACTAATATGACTGATACATGAGTTCAAAAAACTGATATAACTGATATAACTATGATGATCAGCCTAACCGATATAACTGATATTGAGCGACTATATCTGATAGTCTAAGATCTGATGGAACTATCTGAGTTCTATTTTATATGAAGTAACTAAATTTGAGATCAGTCCTATCTAGCGGGTGATCTTTAAATCTAATGATTCTGATACTGTTTAACTATAGTTGAGATCAGTCTTGTCTAATAGGTGATCTTAAAGTCTATTTATAATGATAAGGATTGATTGTCTCTAATAGTACTGAATCTATACTACTGAACTGAGTTGACTGTATCTGACAGTCCTAAATCTGTAACTGAAACTGTGGGATGTATTTGTCTAACTGACATGCCCCAAGCTAAGCTAACTAGGGTTTAATCTCTGCCCTAACTGGAAGGGTGTCAATACCACACCACTGGTAAGGACAATATGTGAGCAACCCTTATATAACAGGTAACTCTAGTGAGAATGGTGGGAACCCTTATATAACAGGTTAAATCACCTTATCTACCCTCATATAAAAGGGTGCAATTATATAAAAGGCCGTGAGGTCTCAACCTATGCTGGCTACATAGTTCTAGAATGCAAGGATGACTGCTAAGAATCACGCCCTCATATACAGGTGAGTTCCCATCCTTGGGTTCACTAGGTGCTAACTCCTACTCCCATCTGAAGAGACTGAATTGAATAACTGGGCTGGACTAAATAACTAAACTAAACTGATTTGCTGAACTGATATTGATTAACTGAACTGAAAATAGTGGTATTATTTAGCGGAGCTAAAACTGAGTTTACTAGATTCTGATAACGGATGGAATATAATGAGTTCTGAGGACCGATTAAGAGTACTGAAGTTACTGAGATTTACTGAGGTTACTGAGCACTGAGATTACTGAGAATACTGAACTATTGAGATTACTGAGTTTTCCTGAGTCACATGACTGACTAAATTCCACTGAATCATTGCTTGATTTTGTATATCGTGAAATATGACATAGCTCTAGGCACACAGCTATAGTTTTCGGGTACGAATACCCCCAGGACTTGATGGAAGGAAATTGACACAACATGACTAACTTAATCATAAGATTGGAGTCCACAATTCACATTATCATAAATAGAGGATATTATACATCATGTAGTTCCTCAACATATTAAGCATGGGAGGGAGTGCATAGCTATATTTTGTGTGCATATTGTATATCTCCATTATCATACATGCTTCATACCACAACAATATCAACACATGAAAGCATGTAATTCATATTAAAGTATATCGCTAATATGGACTTGTCATTTAGACATCATGGAACCATATAAACATGAATTTCTAGCATCGTAAGCATTTTATCGAACAGCTTGCATGCACTCTTTAAGGCATAGATGTGTTTCATAACTTGTACCATTTTACACCATCTAAGTTTCATAGTTTTCAACTAACAAGCATATATATTCCATGAAAACACCTCTAGATATCATCTTGAAACTTAAACAACAATCATCAACATGTACATGCTCATATCACCACAAAAAGTTCACAAAATAGTATTTGAAACATGGTTCTTGAGCTCTATGAATGGATTGGATCCATAGATGAACACTACGCGTACCTTAAAGCTTGATCTTGAAAGAGATCTAATGTTTCTTGAAGGTTCTTGAAGAAATCCTTAGGCTTGCTATTGATTTTTCTAGACTAGGGTTTAAACCCTTTGGGAGAGAATGTTCTTGTTCTTAAGGAGATGATCTTGAGAGAAAACCCTAATCTTGTGGTTGAAAGTGTATGAGAGCTTTTTGAGATTTTTAACTAAAGAGAATGGAAGATAATACGTTCCTTGAGGGTTATAAGTCATGCGAAGTGAAATGAAAAGACCAAAATATCCTTACTAAAATGTCCCTCAAGTTTTGGAAAGAAAAGCTGATGACATTCATGACAAGGCGTAAAAAATATGACAGGCCGTCAAAAATGTCATCCCACAGAAGATGGATTCTGCCTAAGGCTGACGACCTCCGTGATAGGGCATCACAAATGTGGTAAGCTACCACAAATGTTGTCACGTAGGAGATGGTTTCTTCCTAAGGCTGACGACCTTCGTGATAGGGCATCAAAAATATGGTAAGATACCATGAATATCGTCACTTAGGAGCTGGTTTCTGCCTAAGGCTCAAGACCTTCATGATAGGTCATCACAAATGGGGTAAGCTACCACGAATGTCGTCACTAAGGAGGTGGTTTCTACCTAAGGCTGATGACCTTCGTGATAGGGCATCTCAAATGTGGTAAGCTACCACGAATATCATCACTTAGGAGCTGGTTTCTGCCTAAGGCTGATGACCTTCGTGATAGGGCGTCACAAATGTGGTAAGCTACCACGAATGTCGTCACACTGTTTCCAGCCTGACATGTTGGAGTAAAATAGGAATAACTCTTTGCTCCGATATTGGATTTAGGAGAAATTGGTATTGTTTGAAATATAATTCAATTTTATATCTGTTGATAGGTCATGATCTCAAAAATTCCAAGTATAATGAGAGATATACGCTTTTGAAGTTGACTATACCAATATCCTTCTCAAGAATTCAATCGGTAAGGAATGTTTTGATTCGTCTGATAGCTGAGAGTTATTTGAAGCCTTAATATACATCTAACTTAATCATAAAACTATAAAATAACCATGATGTACTATGCATGAGCTTCGTACATGGCTCTAATATTGGTTTGGATTTTTCAGTGTGTTACAATATCTCCCTCTTCGAAATATTCGTCCTCGAATGATAACTGCTTGAGAGAGGAGAAAAGAGAAAATGATGCATATATAGCATGAATGACTTATCATGATTTCATAGCTGACATGACTAAAAACTAGGCATATCATACTGTACATACATATCTGATGCATGGGTAGCTGATTTATGAATGTAGGACTGAGTGTTCCGATAAACTGAGTTTCTCAAACTGAGAATACATATCTGATGCTTAACTAATAAGTTGAATCCATGCATATCTGATGCATGATTATCTGACTGACATGATACATGAATGTATAACTAAAAGTACTGATATGCTGACCACGCATATCTGATACGTGAATACATGATTGAACTGACTCACGAACATATGACTGAACATGAAATAGTAAAGGCACTAAGATTGAACTAAAACATAAGAACATGACTGATTCTGCTATGTGACATATGTACTGAACATCATGAACTGAACTGAACCTCTGAATACTTGGCTTACAGCTGAGGTCTAACGTGAAGGTCAACTTATGAGTACCCTCTATTCTAGACTGAATTTGTTATGCAAGAATAAATTGAAGGATCTAAGGCATAAGAACATTAAGAGAAAGTGGGGTGTCTCCCCCTTGGGATGCTATGTCCCTTGTAGGATTTTGGACTGACGTTGCTGAGATATTGAGGAAGTTGAGGCAATGCACAAGGCACCTAGGTACAAAATCGTGATTGATTATATGATATCTAAAACTGAAGCGTGATGCACGAATGCATAGCCATACTAACTTATCTGATTAACTGAGTAACTAGTAACTGAACGCTGGGTATGCAAGACTGAATTGCACTTAATCTGAGTAGTTGGAATGAGGCCATAAGGTATTATGCATATGATAAGGGACTGACTGGGTAACATGAGGTAACTGATCATGGATTTTATGAAAGCTATACTGTTTGAAAATGCAAGACCAAATGTATTACATGATTTGGAAATATTCCATAGACTGAGGTATTGAAATACCTATAACTGAGTAGCTAAGAACTGTACGCTATGGTCAAGTAAGTCTAAAACTAAACTGAATTTCTGAGTTGAATACTGATCTAAAGCTGACACTTTAACTTAAAACTGTAATGGGGATCCATACTGGATCTAAATGCTGGATCCTGATAACTAAATACTGAAACTGAGGTTTAAACTGATACTGAAGTGCTTAATTCTGAGATTGAACACTAATTACTGAGTACTGAACTGTAACTGAGATATAAACTGAGTTGTGATAGTTTCACAATGAAGGCTGACATAAGTCAAGGATCTGAATATACATTCACACTCTGAATTTTCCTAATTTTTAAGTACTACCTCTCGCTAGCTCCTTGCTTGCATACTAACAGGATATTCAAGCCTATCTTTGTAAATACACCCTTGTGTAAAGAAAGCATGCAACAACCTTCTCTTAACATGAATCATTCACTCTCTTATTTAAGCAAATACTCATCGCTATACTACACTATTTTCATAAAGAGAGCTCACTGAAGGGGTTAAGTCAGGAGAATTTGAAACATGAATAGACACATAACTGAACTTGGCACTTGAATAAAGTCTGAGGGATAGAATATAAATACCATGTGTGTACCAAAAGGTCTAAACTGAGGGTATGCATGACATAGTCTAAATTTAACTGATCAGTAGGGATATAGCATGAGTCATAGAAATTGAGTATACTGGGGAGCATGATATATGTACATGAGTCATGAGCTGCATGACCTAATTCTGGAATGTCTGAGTTCGTGGAACATGATTTGTAACACTGAGTGATCTAGGACTAAATTCCCTATACTGGGAACTGAAAGTACACACGATTCTATGGAATGCGTATGAATGTAAGCAGTATTTATGGAATCTGAGACATGAAAAATGCATAGGCATTATGCCAACTAAAGTACGAAGCTTTACGTTGAGATAAGGATGGGTCGGGAATCATCTTCCCTAACTTCTTTTCTGTACATACTGGCACTACTACTAGAATCTGAGAACCTGACTTGGGTACTTGATCTACCATCGCCACTTGGATTTAAGCCATTATCATAATTCTGTGAGCACTAAACTAAACTCTGAATAGAACTGCAATAATCATCACATACTTACACTCTGATTAATACATTCTTGCCTTACTAAACACATCATCTACCCCTGTTTCCCTTACATACTACTAGTATCACATTTACACCTTCATGCTTAATTTTGAGTCAATAAACTTAAATTTCTAACTCATACTGTTCAAGCCTACTGATTCATTCTGGCATAACTATCCCTATGAATACATAGTCTGTTCAATCTATATATCATTATCCCAACTCTACTACTGCTAAACTCCTGGGTTCATGCCTCTAACTCTAGTCATATGCTATCATAGGATTTTGAGAAATGATCTGCTGGCATATCTAAATCTGTGTTCGAGAACGAGTTATCATGATTATGAATGAGATCTGTACAAATTTGGGACATAACTGAACTGATGGGATACTGTTGAGCATGAGGGAAAACCCATAGTTATCTGTAGGGACTATTTGAGAAAGCCCTATCTGTAGGACTTGAGCTTCACTACCTCTGTTAACTTGAAAGTAAGGTAAAGTTAACATGACTAAAGCATGATGAGAATCTACATAACTTTTCTTATAAAACCTTTTTATAGCACGATCTGAGACATGAAAGAAGGGAAACTATTCCTAAAACATCTCATAGCCTCCTGCACATAAGTGTGGTACACAACACACGCATGTACAACACTCTACTAAATGTGGTTTTCAGACTTCCTAGGACTCTATTGAACCTGGATCTGATACCAAGTTTGTAACACCCTAATTTTTTGAACCAGAATGCTACACAGTGCTCATGACCCTGAAGGACAACAAGCTAACCCATGACTGATATTTGTACCTGTATATTGCATAATATATCATAAAATATGGAAACATGAACATAAAAGGCCATAAGGTTCAAACTGAATAAGTTTGATAACAAAATGTCTGAAAAAGGTATAACAATACCAAAATAAGTCATAAATACTGAAAATAATGAGATCTGAATATCTAATCTGACATCTTGTCTGAAAGCCTCTAACTTAACTGAATAAGGAGTTGAAGGAACATGTCTCCAAATAACTCCATCTAGTAACTGAATAGTAAATGTAGAAATAATCATATCATCCTTGAATGAGAAGGACACACTACAAACTCTGAACACTGGAATGCTACTGCTGATCTGGAGCTCATACCTCTGAACCTATGGTGTAATATAAGAGAAAGCACCATAGTGCAAATGTGTCAGTACGTCTGAATGTACGGAGTATACGAGTGAGGTAGGCTAAATGCAAAGGGTTATATGCATGGACAGTATAGACTAATATGAATATGAGAATACATACATGCATATATAACTGTAACTGAACTCATGGAGATACTGACTACTGAGTCTAAATACTAACAACATGTGTGTACTGATACTGAGATACTGAATAGATGAATGACTATTTCTGACAGTTCGAATTATGAAGAACTGGTCTGGTTAACTGTGTCTGACAGTCCTGAAGCTGACTACTAATATCATGAATTTTGATAACTGATTGACTGATATAGTAGTTCTAAAAACTAATATAAATGTGATGATCATCCTAACTGATTAACTGATACTGAGCGATTGTATATGATAATCTAAGTTCTGATGGAACTATCTGAGTTCTATTTTATATGGAGTAACTAAATTTGAGATCAGTTCTATCTAGCGGGTAATCTTTAAATCTGATTATTCTGATACTGGTTAACTATAGTTGAGATCAGTCCTGTCTAATGGGTGATCTTGAAGTCTATTTATAATGATAAAGATTGATTGTCTCTAACAGTACTGAATCTAACTACTGAACTGAGTTGACTGTATCTGACACTCCTGAATCTATAATTGAAACTGTGGGATGTATTCATCTAACTGATATGCCCCAAGCTAAGATAACTGGGGTCCAGTCTCTGTCCTAACTGGAAGGGTGCTAATACCGCACCACTGGTAAGGACAATATGTGAGCAACCCTAATATAATAGGTAAATCTAGTGAGAACGGTGGGAACCCTCATATAACAGGTTAAGCCACCTCATCCATCCTTATATAACAGGCTGCGATGTCTCAACCTATTCTAGCTACATAGTTCTAGAATGCAAGGATGACTGCTAAGAATCACACCCTCATATACAGGTGAGTTCCCATCCTTGGGTTCACTCAGTGCTAACTCCTACTCCCATCTGAAGAGACTGAACTGAATAACTGGGCTGGACTAAATAACTTAACTAAAATGATTTACTGAATTGATACTGATTAAATGAACTAAAAATAGTGGTATTGTTTTGCAGAGCTAAAACTGAGTTTACTGGATTCTGATGATGGATGGAACATAATGAGTTCTGAGGACCGATTAAGAGTACTGAAGTTACTGATATTTACTGTGATTATTGAGGTTACTGAGCACTAAAATTACTGAGAATACTGAACTACTGAGATTGCTGAGTTTTACTGAGTCACATGACTGACTGAATTCTACTAAATCATGGCTTGATTTTGTATATCGTGAAACATGACAAGGCTCTAGGCACACAGCTATAGTTTTTGGGTACGAATACCCCCAGGACTCGATGGAAGGAAACTAACACAACATGACTGACTTGTCCATAAGATTGGAGTCCACAATTCACATTATCATAAATAGAGGATATTATACATCATGTAGTTCCTCAACATATTAAGCATGGGAAGGAGTGCATAGATATATTTCGTGTGCATATTGTATATCTCCATTATCATACATGTTTCATACCACAACAATAGCAACACATGAAAGCATGGAATTCATATTAAAGTATATAGCTAATATGGACTTGTCATTTAGATATCATGGAACCATATAAACATAAATTTCTAGCATCGTAAGCATTTTATCAAACACCTTGCATGCATTCTTTAAGGCATAGGTGTGTTTTATAATTTGTACCATTTTACACCATCTAAGGTTCATAGTTTTCAACTAATAAGCATATATATTCCATGAAAACACCTCCAAATATCATCTTGAAACTTAAACAACAATCATCAACATGTACATACTCATATCACCATAAAAAGTTCACAAAATAGTATTTGGAACATGGTTCTTGATCTCTATGAATGGATTGGATCCATAGATGAATACTACATATACCTTAAAGCTTGATCTTGAAAGATATCTAATGTTTCTTGAAGGTTCCTAAAGAAATCTTTAGGCTTGCTATTAATTTTTCTTGACTAGGGTTTAACCGTTTTGGGAGAGAATATTCTTGTTCTTGAGGAGATGATCTTGAGAGAAAACCCTAATCTTGTGGTTAAAAGTGTATGAGAGCTTTTTGAGATGTTTAACTAAAGAGAATGGAAGATAATACGTTCCTTGAGGGTTATAAGTCATGGGAAGTGAAGGAAAAAGACTAAAATACCCTTACTAAAACGTCCCTCAAGTTTTGGAAAGAAAAGCTGATGACATTAGTGACAAAGCATCAAAAATGTGACAGGCCAACAAAAATGTCATCACACAAAAGCTGGATTCTGCCTAAGGCTGACGACCTTCATGATAGGGCATCACAAATGTGGTAAGCTACCACAAATGTCGTCACTTAGGAGCTGGTTTCTGCCTAAGGCTGATGACATTCATGATAAGGCGTCAAATATGGTAAGCTACCACGAATGTCGTCTCTTAGAAGCTGGTTTCTTCCTAAGGTTGACGAACTTCATGATAGGGCGTCACAAATGGGGTAAGCTACCACGAATGCTGTTACTTAGGAGCTGTTTTATGCCTAAGGCTGACGACCTTCATGATAGGGTGTCACAAATATGGTAAGCTACCACAAATGTTGTCACTTAGGAGCTGGTTTATGCCTAAGGCTAAAGACCTTCATGATAGGGCGTCATAAATATGGTAAGCTACCACGAATATCGTCACTTAGGAGCTGGTTTCTGTCTAAAGATGACGACCTTCATGATAGGGCATTACAAATATGGTAAGCTACCATGAATGTCGTCACTTAGGAGCTGGTTTCTTTCTAAGGATGATCACCTTCGTGATGGGGCGTCACAAATGTGGTAGGCTACCACAAATGTCGTCACACTGTTTCCATCCTGACATGCTAGAGTAAAATAGGAATAACTCTTTGCTCCGATATCGAATTTAGGCAAAATTGGTATAGTTGGAAAGCTAATTCAATTATATATTTGTTGATAGATCATGAGCTCAAAAATTCCAAGTATAATGAGATATATTCTCATTTGAAGTTGACTATACCAATATCCTTCTCAAGAATTCAATCGGTAAGGAATGGTTTGATTCATCTGATAGCTGGGAGTTATTTAAAGTCTTTATATACATCTAACATAATCATGAAACTATAAAATAACCATGATTTACTATGCATGAGCTTGGTACATGGCTCTAATAGTGGTTTGGATTTTTTGGGGTATTACATTAATGATCTAACTGAAGAAAAAAAGTTTCTATGCTATAGCTCACTTCACAGGGTATGCTAATATATGGTGGGAGTATGTTAAATAGTTTGGGAATAAGATGATTGGGGGACAACCTCCTCCTTGGTTTCGGTTGAAGAACCTTATGCGGCAAAGATACTTACCCAAGACTTATAGACATGATCTCCTTTCCAAATTGTACAATTTAAGGCAAAAAAGCAAGAGTGTCATGGCTTACTACGACCAATTTCAGCAAGTGATATTGAAACTAGATCACCAGGGATAATAAGTGAGTTATGACATTGTGTGCTTCAAAGTTAGTTTGAACAAGGACATCTCCACTCACATGACACTTCATAAGTTTGACACTATTAAAGGCATCTTCCAAACGGCATTGGAGGTTGAAAGGAAGCTCAAAGAGAGCTCATTCATGGCTGTCCAAATCGAGAGCACCAAGGCTGCACCAAAACAGTCCCCAAGGGATAAAGGTAAACTAATTTCCATTTCCAATTCTAAGGGATTTCAATGCTTCAAATGCCAAAGGTGGGGGAACAAGGCTAGTGAGTATCCAAACCAGAGGAATGTGATCCTAAAGGAGGGAAAATTATACTATCTTGGGGAAGAAATGGTAATTAAATCGGTTAAGGTTGATGGAAAACCTCAAGATAAAGATAAAGAAGAGGTTGAAATTCAAGGTGAGAAAGATGGAAAAGATGTGTGGCCGCATGAAGGATATTGTCAAGTGCCTCTCTACAAGAGGTGAGGTTGTGAATTTATGGGCAAATTTCTCTTAATATGGAGAGGCTGATACAAGTACGATCATGACCATGTACAATTTTTAAGTATTTTGAATCCTACCAATGGTGTGTTCAATTTGAAGTGTGAAGATGGGCCTTGGGCCACCCCAAACACACCTATGGGTACCTTTTAAAGCCCTTTTTATTAAAGGATATTTTAGTCTTTTGTCTCTTATTTTTTTAATATAATATAAATAGAACCTTGTAGGGTTTTAAGTTTTTAGTGGTTGAATATTAAAGAAAGAACCATCTCTTAGAGTGAGAGAGAGTCCAACCGTAACTAGGGCCATATACAAGTGTGGAATCACTTGTGTGTTGCATTTAGTTTGATACCTTGGTGCTTGGGTGGTGGATGCCTCTCTTGTGTCAAGTGTAAGAGTTAGGTCTTTATTGAGTGTGGTTTTAAGGGTCCAAGAGTGGAATATGCTCTTGGGTTCTTAAGATTATACCAACCATTGGTCTATCTTTTGTTCATTCTAATTGTTGATTTTTGTCAATATTAATGTTACCCGTGACTTCTTGTTGTTGTAGTCTTGTTGTTCTTCATTTTTATTGTGGTTAATATAGTTTCGGTTGTTCGCTGCCATAGGTGTAAAAACACCTTATTATCTTGAATTCTTGTTGTGTTCTTGAATCCGAGAGTGGTCACCAAAGAGGTCCATGATTTTCTTGAACTTGTGGACTAATTTTGGTGTGTTTCGTGTTTCCCTTGTGTTTCTTGTATCATTTGCCCTCTTTTTTGAAAATCTATATCGAGGATCCATTTTTATCCCAAATTAAAATTAGTCAATATGGGTGTAATTGGTTTTGTTTTGATGCATAGATTCCATATTTTATGTATTTATAGAGTTCATGATCGTTCGTGGAAAGTAAAGTAGTGGGTTCAAAGTATAGCGACTAGTTTCAATATTCGAGATAGGTTATGGCTTAACTCTTTCAGACTAGGTTGGGTAGTTAATCTATATACAAAATGCATGTTAAGGGTGGGAACTAATTATGAAAAATGGCTATCTTTGTATTGTGCCCGTGTGGGGGGCTATGTGTGATATAATTGTTTAATTTGAGATATTATGTAACATGTGTTATCGTGTGGGCTCTTGTGTGATGTTGATAGCCTTGATTACATGTGAATAATTATATTGTGTGTTTAAAATGCCTAATGTGGTATTGTTGGATTATTGTGATATAATCATACTTGTTGGCATATGATACATGTAGAAATTCATGGATGTTTTGAAATAACAAACGGATAATGGGCTTACATGATTGGTATATTGGTTAGTTATGAAAATACTCTTTGTGGTTAGTTATGAACATTACATCATCATCCTCATGGCATCACACGTATAATTTCACTATTTGTTGTATGTTTTGTATATACTTATTGTTATTGTTTGTCATACTTGTTTTGTCCGTTATATGCTTTGGAAACATTGGGAATACTGAAAATACTGGAAATTCTGAATATACTGAGAACATTGGATTTGATAGACTTTCTCTGAGGGATATGCCAGAGATGAGTCATGGATATTAGTTTTACTGAAACACTTAAAATACTAGAAATACTAGAAATTCTAGAAATACTGAAAACATCAAACTTTTATAGACCTTCTCTGAGGGATATGTCGGAGAAGAGTCATGGATACTGGTTGTATACGGATTGACGAACTCTTCATGGATCGTACGTTAGGAGGCTTGCCTCCGTAGGTGTATACAAGTAGGTATATGAGTTGATGAGCCCTCCATGGGTTCCATGTAGGGAGGCTTGCCTCCGTAAGTATATACGAGAATTGTGCAACGATCCCGGAGTTGAAGGATGACCTCATGCATCATCATCATCATTGGAATCATTATCTTATACATTACAATTGCTTTATTATGTTGATGTAGTGATTGAATTTCCATATTGAATTGTTATATGACTACTTTCTCTATATCCTGTTATTTATACTTGACTACCTTGTATATATATGTTCTTCTTTGTTTGTACTCATATGTGACATATTGTATACTTGTGTTATACTTGTTGTATTATTGTTGTATTTGTGATATATATATTTCTCTGATTGCAGGTGATGTGCCCTTAGTATGTATTTTGTATACTTTATTTTCTTCTTTTCTCGGTCGGCCTATAATACCTACTGAGTACAAGTAGACTGTACTCATTCTTACTTTACCTTTTCAGTACAGATTCGGGTTCGAGTGCACCCCACATTGCGTGACTCGGTGACTTACGGAATTTTCAAGGTAGTTGATCATTTTTAAGTGTTCGGATGTATTCTACTACTTTTCTCTATAGACTATCTTTATTTTCTTTTCAGAGACAAAGTTTGTATTTGGATATCTCATGTATTTCATTTGGACTCGAGTTATACTAGATACGTTCTTATACTGTTGACACCTAGTTTTGGGAGTTATGGCTGCATGTGTCAATTTTATTCTTTCCACTTTTATCATATCTATGTGATTCGGCTTTGTTCTAGAATCCTTATCTTGGGGATATTTTTATTTTTTTCTTGTATATCAGTTTGGGTGATAGGCTTACTTGTCAAGGTTTGCCAAGACAAGTACCATCATGACCCTTGTATTTTTGGGTAGTGACAATACTCCTCTTATCCCTTTCATATTAAGTTCACCCCCCCCCCCCCAATTTATCACCTTTAATTTTGGAATCAGATCAAATGTAATTCTCGAAAAAAAAAAACTACATGGCTTGGCAATCATAAGCCCCTAATTGTCCTATTTAGCTTAAGTTTCAATTAATTACGATGCATAGTCTCTCTTGCTAATTAAATACAATCCATAGCCTCTCTTTTCTTTTCCTCTCTCGCCACTCTCCTCCTTCTCTCCCAATCTTGCTCAACTTCCTCCACTCTCCTTCTCTCTCATTGCCTCTCTCCCTCCCCTTTTGCCTCCTCTCTCTCTCTCTCTCTTTTGCTTTTCTCACCCCTCTCTCATTCTCTCACTTTCTATTTTCAAGTAGTTGTCTCTTGTATTTTGTTTTAGGTATTTACAAGTATTTTATATTTTGTTTTAATATGTATTAGATTTTATACAATTTTGGTACAAATTGTGTTTGTTGATAAAAATTATGTCATTCAAATACAAATGATATATTTGCATTAAATGATAGATTTGTATTTGTATATGATAGACACAAGAAAATACAAATGATGATATACTTGTTAATATATAAATATATATGCTAAGTTTGATACATTTGAGAGAGAGAAGTGAAAATACTAAATACAAAAAAGGAGAAAAAAAGCGAAAAAATATAAAATACAAAAAAAGTTTATATTCGTTGATACACTTGTATTCATTGATGCAACTACAGTGATACAATGATTATGGATTGTAATTTATGATTGTGTTGTTGCACCCCTTTTTCTGATCTTATGGCTATTTTTTTGTAAGTTTTCCTTCTCATTAACATATGCCATTACTAATAGACACAAAGATTAACTTTCAAAAAAGAAATTCTATCAAATTGATCCTCCAAACTTTTGCCTTCATGTTTTGATATTAAGAACAAAAATAACAATGTAAAGAACAAGATAAGAGGAACAATAGAGAACAAAACAACAAGAGAGCAATATAAGATAAGTTCTTCTTTCTTTCAAGTGTATAAAACATCTTCCTCAAGACCTCTATGTATAGTATTATATGAAGGAACTTCAAGAGGTGTCATAAACATGACATTAACTCATAAGAAGGTGGGGAAGAATATGGAGGAATAAATGATCAATAAGGATGTAGTGGAGGTGTGAGAATTACTACACTTAAAGGAAGAGTAACACCTAGAAGTTGTGGGCATCCACAATAATCATCTTAATAATTATTTATAATACTCCCCCTTGGATGTCCACTAATAGATAATGTGCCTTGTTAAAATCATATTAAGAAAAAAATCATGTGGGAAAAAATCTCAGTGATGAAAAAAGAGTACACATATATTCTGATATGCATTGCTAATAAAAGTCCATTGGGACAAAGCCAAGGCGAAGGAAAATAGAGTGCAGCGCATACTTTACTCCCCCTAATATAAATATTTTTTCAATTCTCGGAGATGATGTGTCCCAATCTTGAATACCAGCTTCTCAAATGTTGAGGTTGGTAATGCTTTAGTGAACAGAACTGTCAAATAATCGGTCGAACGAATTTGTTAAATATTCAATTCACCTTTCTTCCTAATATTATGGGTGAAAAAAAATTATAGTGAAATGTGTTTTGTTCTATCTCTTTAAATGTAACCTCCCTTCAACTGTAAGATCTCAAAAATTTTTGAATAATTTATTTTGGACCCTCCCATGTGTGAAATGATAATTTTTTACTTGAGTCATGATCAGGGATGTTAAAGGAATGAATTGGGTGAGTTTTAGCATTTTCGAAAATCGTCCGGGACTCGAACCAGTGAGGTTTTACGATAATGGCATGGAACACTTCCTACGCCCCGCAATAAGGGACACGCTGTCTACGCTCTGTGATAAGGGCATACCACGCTGCTGGGCGTAATTCGCCAAGTTTCATTTTTTTCAATTAGGGCAAGGGCTCTTTATTCCTTTACCCCTTAAAGGACTTAAAAACACCTAAATAACCCCATACCTTTCAGTTATTAAGATCAAACATTGTGTTTCTCCTCTTTAACTTCCAAATCAAAAAAATTCAAGGGTTTAACAAGAATTTATTACTCTAGTCTCTAAATTTTGATTTTTCTCCAAATTTTTCTATATTTCAAGCATGTTGTACACTCCCTAACTTGAATTTTATAATTATTACATCAGTTTATCTAGTATTTATGTGTTTTGAATGACGAATTTGAACTAGAGTTAAGGGTCTTTGGATTGTGATAATCTTGCTTTATTTTTCTTTTTTAATGGATTATTCATGCTTTCAAATATGAACTAAATTTGTGCATTGTTGAAATGGTGAATTTGGTGATTTGGTTTTTTACAATACGGATGAATTTTGGCATGGTAATGATATTAACTTCAACCCACATTGTAAGTTTAGGTTTTGAACAAGGATTCTATGCATTGCATTAATGGAAAAAGGATAAAATAGTTTGGAATGCCCTTGGGGGCTAGGGTTTTGAATTTTCCTTGGTGACTATGGTTTCGGAATGTCCTTGGTAGCTATGGTTTTGGATTATAAATGGAATTGGGGATCTAATGGTGAAATGATTTTGATTTGGCATAATTGAAATAGCTTGCAAGTCTATTGGTATGACGATATCAAGTTGGAAATGCTTAAATAAAAGACTCCATGGTTAATGGTTGCTTTATGTGCAAATTATTTTAATTTGGGCTTAAAGAGAATCATGTAGCATCGAGAAGGTGTAGTTCTAGAGGACCAACACTGAAAACCACGTTTATCGATGTTGGGGTCTATATGATCATTGTGTCTGGATACACATTATATTTTGGATGGATATCATCTTGGTGTCTTTAGTCATTCCTCGGTACATACTTCTAACATGGACTGAGTCCCTTTTGACAAGAGAAGACGGACTCATATAGCCCATGGGTTACTGAAAAGTTGGTATGAGCTACATAGTTTAGGACTAATATTTTAAAGGATAATATTTCCTATCTCTTGTCCCTATCTTGGCATTCTGTGTGTATATATATATATGTATATATATATATACACACACACACATACGTATGCATAATTGTTGTGCATGTGGTTTTATGATTGGATTTTTGATAAATTCATTATTTTATCCCTTCCTTGGGTTGCATGCCAGTACTTGCCGTACTAACCATCCCTAGATGCTACATCATTTCATGATGTAGGTTCTGAGGGCTTTTCTATTGATCTTGTGCAGTGTTAGGTGGTCTTGTATCCCTGTTGATTAATCGTGAAGTGATGAGCCTCCATCCTTCAAAGGACCCCGTCATTTTCTTAGTTTTCTTTATATTTCTAGTGTTTATGGACTTTTTTTGTCATAGTCGGGGGCATCTCCTGACTTAGTTGATATTCTTGGATAAGGATTAGATACTTTTGTAGATTGTGTTGGAATGTCATTGATGTTTGGTTTTGACTCTTTATCTTTCTTTTTTATTTATGTACTTAATGTCTTGGTTGAATTTTGTTGTTTACTTTTATTGTGTTTTTGAGGTAAAGGTTAACCAGTTCGAGCTTGGATCGTGACATCAACTGAGCTAAACATGTAGCATTGTCTTTATACAATGCAGTTGAAATATCCTTATTCAAAGAAAATCCACATATTTCCTGAATATGTTAACACACTCTCAACTAGCTTCATGCATGATAATGATTTTTGCATAATTTGAAGAAGTTGCAGCTAATGTTTGTTTCATTGAACACAATAATATAGTTGTTCCATCATATATAAATAAATAGCCCGTCTGAGACCGAGAATTATATGGATCAAACAAGTATCCTCCATTTGCATAGCCAATCATTTCTGACTTTGATTCATTAGAATAAAACAATCTCAAGTCAATGGTTCCCCCAAAGATATCTTAATGTATACTTGACACTAGTCCAATGTCTAATTGGGGAGAGCTGAATCTTACCAATAAACTTACTGCAAAATAAATATCTGGTCGAGTATTATTGGCAAGATACATTAGCACCCTGATTGGATTAAGATATGGAGTTTTGTCACCAAAAAGCTCTTCATCCTTTTCTTGAGGTTGAAATGAATCTTTGTTTATATCAAATGACCTACAACTATTAGGGTACTCAACGGATGTGATTTATCTATGTAAAATAACTTTAAAAAAATTTTAGTGTATGTTAACTGATAGACAAAAATTTTATTTGTCAACTGCTCAATTTGTAGGAGAGATAAAATTTTGTTTTTCTCAGACCTATCATTTCAAATTCTTTCTACAAACACTCCATGTCTTTTGAAAGCTCTTTAAGAGTGCCAATGATATTCAAGTCATCAACATATATAACTATTATAGCAAAGTCAGATCCAGACCTTCTTATAAGAAACAAATGAGAAAATAATATCATTTTTGTACCCGTTTTTTATTCAAATATTCACTAAGACGATTGTACCACATTCGTCCTGATTGTTTCAATCCATGTAAGGATTTCTGAAGTTTTATTGAACTAGTTTCTTGCAAATTTTTATATGCTTCAGACACTTTAAAGACTTCAGAAATTCTCATAAAAATATCATCGTCCAATGAGCCATACCAATAGGTCATGACAACATCCATTATGCACATATCAAACTTTTCATAGAGAAATCAAAAGTTTGGTAAAGAAAAATAATAAACTACAATGTTCAAGACAAGTAAATTGATTATATCGGACAAATTAAAAACTTGAAAAAGAATAAAGTTGTGTTGATAACGAGTTTCGATATTAAGAATAAGAATGGCAATGTAAAGAGCAAGACAAGAGGAACAATAGAGAAAAAAATAACAAGTGAGCAATATAAGATAAGTTTCATCTTTCTTTCAAGTGTATAAAACATCTTCCTTAAGACCTCTATTTATAGTATTACATGGAGGAACTTTAAGAGATGTCATAAATATGACATTAACTCATTAGAAGGTGCGGAAGAATATGAGGGAGTGGATGATCAATAAGGATATAGTGCAGGTGCGAGAATTACTACACTTAAAGGAGGACTAACACCTAGAAGTTATGGGCATTCACAATAATCATCTTAATAATTGTTTACAATACTTTAGTGATAATAAAGATTTGACACAATCCTTTTTATTACCTTATATATTATTTTAAGAAAAAAAAAATACAAAAGTAGGATCAAATCTTACCTCTAATTACCGGAGGAGGAAATCGGAGAGGCATATTGCTAGCTCCACAGACCACAAAAAATAGGTAGCTAAGATGGACAACAAAAGAGGAGACCAGTTACATTTTTTTATATATTCGATATTCATATTGTAGTTTTGACTGATTCGGATTACGCATTGCAAGGTTCTTTTGCGGGGTAGGACTCTTGACTGAATTTTCTTCATACCCAGGACTTGAACCCGAGTGATCTGGTTAAGGGTAGAGAAATTCAATCATTGCACCACAACCCTCGTTGGTGACCAATTCCATTTACTTTGTTGGCCAAGGCTTTAGAAATAAGTAAAACTTACATAAATCCCAACAAGTTTATCCCTAATTAATCTTTATCCCTACTATTTGCTAAATTATAATAATCCCCTATTTTGGAATTTTTTAATACATTATTAGCATCTGGATACATAGTTTTGTAGTTGAGATACATAATTTTGAACTTAATAATGTAATATTTAATTACACCATTTTTGCTCTGATACATAATTCTGAAGTTGAGATACATAATTTTGATTACTGAGAACACATTCATTTTTTAAACTATTTGATCGAGATACATAATATATTAACTAGATCAAAGGGAGATACATAAATAAATTACATATCCAAAAACTTATAGGTTTGTGGATATATTCGATTGTTTTATTTAAAAATAAAAAGAATTTAGGTAATTAATAAAAAAGATAGGAATTTTATGTAATTTAGTACAGATAAATTGTGGTGTTATGTAATTTTTCCTTAAATTATACCATACATAAAACATATATATGCAGCTTGTCAAGGATATGGAGATCAAAGGATAAGATAAAAGGTTAGAAGATAGTCGAACATTGCCCAGTTTACCTATTGTTTCTTTTATTATGGTTATTATTATTATTTGTTATTGTTACTGTTCTTTTCTTCACTATTCTCTACATGATTTTTTTTTACTATTGTTGTATTTTATTTTATTTCTATTATTATTGTGTTTTACTTAAGTCGAGAGTTTATCAAATTTTTATCCTTAATAACATGATTTTATAGTTACGCAAATTTTATGTCATGTTTATGACGACAAATTTTAAAGTTTTTTCATTTGTATTTCTTAGATAGCAATGCTGAGAACATATTTTTATAGTATCCAGGGAATGTCTAAATATTTTTAAATTTGGGTAGTGTGATTTTCATGTTACACAATCAGAACAATAATTATGAAATTACATATAACTTTTGTTATAAATATTAATTGGTAATTTAATAAAAATGATAATTGAACTGCTATTAAATATAATAATACTATTTAAAAAAGTTAAACTATCAAGGTATATAACTTAAATCTTTTAATGAGTTTAAAACAAATTTGATTTAGGTTACTGCCAATCTTCACAGGGAAATGATTCACTTTCCAAAGTAGTTCATTCAAAAAATATTGTATTATCTTAGTCTTAGATTTTATCTATTTCATTTATGGACAGAAAATAAAAGTTGTTACTAAATTTACTAAATTTCCATCAATTCAGAGTTTGTTGCAGGGATATTATTTCCCTATAAATATATTGCTAAGAGTAATAATCAAAAGCAATAATCATATAGTTACTATTGTGCTATCACAAAACTTGGAAAAGAATGGAGAAGGCAACAATCTTTAAGATTTTCTTGGTCTCCTTTTTGCTTATTTTGTTAGTTAAGCAATTTAAATCTAGATAAGTTTAAATCAATTTCTGTGTCTTTTTTTATATTACAAAATATGATAACTCTAGTTAATTTCTTCCTTTAATGTCAAAGTTGCTAGTTAGGACTGGCAAGCAATTTGTAATTATTGGATTTTATTATCTAGCAATTTGCACTCTAGAAATTTAGCAATTGCAATTTGTGTCTTTTTTTATATCATGAAGAGGATTAAGCAAGTTATATCCACATAAAATATTATGACTTTTTACATTAGTAATTTAATTTCTATTGCATGTCATTTTATCATTCATTGTAGGTTACTAAATATATGTTGTATAATATATTTATAGAGTAAATGCATAAAACTTAATTCTAGCTAGTTATTTTTTCGTTTCAAAAACTTAAATCCACATGCGGATATAATGTACCTCAAGCAGTGTCACGAGATAGTGCTCCATCGTTTTTTCTGGCTAGATATGTTTTATTCATTTATTCACTTCTTCAACTATTTGTCATCGTTTATAAAAATATTCTGCATACACCACTGACATGTCCATGAATGTTGGTAGGACAAGGAAGCAATGCTGCGTGCTCAAGTGATGGCGATTGTGTTACGGTGGTAGATTGCATAGACGTAAATCCCATATGTGATGAAACAAAAACGTGCCGCTGTCCAGAAAACCACCAGCAACTAATTTTAATAATGGACCTAAAAGAGTTCACAAGACAAACTAAAACTAATTTATGTTTGTTATTCTGTAAAATTGAACCATCATTTGTGTTGCTGTTTTTTCATTTTAATAAGGTTCAATTCAATAAAAAGGTCCATTGTTGATGTTGGGAAAGGATTTGCTCCCTTTGGATTTATATTTTAAGCAATGCATTTGTATCTTCGATTAATTTCTTAGAGCAATTAGGCAAAATTTCTGAAACAGTTAACATTTTAGCAAAATCAATAGTCATGGACAATCTGTGTCTAATTACAAATCATAGCTACAATTAAGTAACAAATGTATTTGACCTTCGAAATTCGCCTACAAATACAAATAGAAATATGATTGATAAAAATTACTAACATATCTTGTAAATACATATACAAATACACATGACGAATATATACATGTATGTGTGTGTGTGCTTGTGTGTGTGTGAGAGAGAGAGTGGCCATTGAATAGAACTACGAAAATAGTTTGACTATATAATTAAATACATATGAATACATATCAAATATAAAAATATATGAAATATACAATACATATGACATAAGACATCAAATAAATATAAAAATACATAAGGAATTATATATATAAACATTTGAGATTAGTTTAAACCTTAGCTGAAAACTATAATTATTTCAAATCTTAACTATGTCATTTGATTATAATGTGATTTCTGCGTCTAAGTAATTTTTTCAATTATATTTAATGCTGGAGTTTGAAGAATGCCATCTAAACAACTTCTAAATTACAACGAGACAAAAAAATCGAAATGAATATACATGTTTAGGGATCTTGCAGAATCATTGGCCAATACTCATTTTTTAGGTATATTTGTTTTAGCTCAGGTGTTTTTATGTTCGATATAGTTGACAAATAAAATAAAAATCCTTTTCCTTGGGTCGAAGGGGAAGAAAAGAAAAAAAATCTTAGCTTTAAGTAAAAGAGTTCGAGAATAACTTCAAATTTGGTTATGGTAATGATGGAAATGGTTTTGGTGAGCGGTAGTAAAATTAGTTCATGAAATTATAATTTATTGAATTTATTTAAATTTGAGATGATTATTGACCCGCTATTTATTAGCTCAGTTAATGCAAAAGATTTCAGCTCATCTAAATTTGAATTGGTATCTAGTCCAAATGATCCCAAAAGAAGCTTTGTCAAGATACTTTCGATAAAATACTTGGTGGAGTTGAGTGGGTTGAATTTTGACTCGTATTTTAGCTCAAACAACTTTTGGACAAACCAATAACTCGCTCATTTATTAAGAGAAAAGAACAGAAACGACACTTTATATTAAACTATTTTCATGAAAATAACAATGAAATTTAAATTTCACTTTCTAGCCATTTTAATTTATTGGTTTGTTCTATACCATTTCTACACACCTTCTATAATGTTTCTATACATATTTTATACATATAAATATTCTATTATGAAAATTATACAGTTTTGATACACAATTTATACAATAACTGTACATTTTATTTACACATTTTATACAACTGTTATATAATTTTCATACATTTTCTGTATATTTTTTATATATATTTTATAATATACATATTTGATAGAACTAAACATATATTTTATATAGATACATATTCTATTTAATAATTATATCATTTAATATAATTTAATTATTATTTCTAAACAATAAAAAAGGCAGGATATTTGATCAGTTAAAAAGTTTATAACAAAAACAAATTGAAATATTTTTAAAAGGGTCGAATTGCCCAAGTTGAATACTGTATCAGTATCGTATATAGACTGTATCATTATTTTATATGGACAGTATATGGACTACGTAGGCCAAAATGACCCAAATTAGGAAATGGTTACAAAGCAGAAATAGTATATCCAACTGGCCACTTCTGGAAAAGTTTTCAAACTTGGGCTATTTATTTTAAAAAGAGCTATAGAGAGTGTCCTTTTCCCATTTATTAACTCTACTCCCCTTAGCCCGTTTATATTAAGTTCAACCCGCTAATTTATCACCTTTAATTTTAGTATCAGACCAAATGTAGTTCTCACAAGGAAAAACTACATGCCTTAACAAACATAAGTCTCTAATTACTTTTTTTTGGCCTAAATTTTAATTAATTACACTACATAACTTCTCTTGTCAATAAAATACAATCCATTGTCTATGTTTTCCTTCCTTCTCTCGCCATTCTCCTCCTTCTCTCCCAATCTCGCACACCTCCCTCTCCCTCTCCCTCTCTCTATCTCTCATCGCCTTTCTCCCTCTCCCCCTGCCCCTTCCCTCTTTCTCTCTCTCTCTGCTTCTTATTCCTCTCTCTTTCTCTTTCACTTTTTGTTTTCAGGTATTTGTATCTTGTATTCATTTCAGGTATTTGCAAGTATTTATTTTGTTTGAATATCTACTATGTTTTATACAGTTTTGAGATAAATTGTATTTGTTGATACAAAATTAACCATTCAAATACAAATGATATATTTGCATCAAAGGCTAGATTTGTATTTATATATGATAGACTCAAGAAAATACAAATGATGCATATACCAGTTAATATACAAATATAAATGATAAGTTTAATACATTTGAGAGAGAGAGAGGTGAAAATACAATATACAAAGAAGAAAAAGAGGAGTGAAAATATAAAATACAACAAAAAAAAAAGAAAGAAAGATTGTATTCTCTAATATACATGTATTTGTTGATACAAATACAATTATAATTTTTGAAATATTGTTGTGTCCTGCCCCTTTTGCTTATCTTGTGGCTATTTTTTTTTATAAGTTCTTCTTCTCATAACGTATGGCATTACTGATTGACCCTTTGGGTGTGTTTGGTATGATGGAAAATGTTTTTCTATTTTTTCTTTTTTGATTGTAGTAAAATATTGGGAAAATATTTTTTAAGATAACTCATTTTTTTCTATTTGAGGGAAAATGACTTCCCCAATGGACCAAGGGAAGTCAGTTTTTGGAAAATGACAAATGTAACTTATTCCTCCAACCCCACCCCTCTTCCCTACCCCAACAACACTCATATTCGCATAACTCAAAAGACTCACATTTCTCAAAAATTTACATTACTCGAAAATATTTTTCATTGTGCTTTGCTTCAATTTCTCACTGCTTGAAATAAAAAATAGTGAAGCCCGAATTTTTTTAATTTTCAATGTTCATTTAATGTATTGTGATTTTCATATGCAAAGAGGAAGACTTACCTATGTTACTTTTGCTAATTGCATATTTCATTTTGTCATAGATGTAATTTGTTTCACGAGGTTGAATAAGCCTGTCATTCCATTATATTTCTATTGATTGTAATATCTTGAGATTGTCCTGATAAAATATTGATAAGTGTTTCCTATATTTGCTAATTAATAGTTACTTAAGTTTAGTGATTGTAATATTTTAGTATTCAATATTGATATCATTTGTTATACTTAAATTAATTCTTACAAATTATTGAATTGCTAGACGTACTGATATACTAGTTAACAGTTAGTAGTATTTTCTAAAAAATATTTTGTCACTCACCAATCAAACACTAGAAAGTATTTTTCTAAAAAATATTTTCTACTCATCAACTAAACACCATAAAATATTTTTCCAAAAATATTTTTCACTCACCAACCAAACATGAAAAAATAAGTAGAAAACCAACTTATTTTTCAGGAAAATATTTTTCATCATACTAAACACACCCAAAGATTGAAAAAGAAATACCCACTTTCTAAACTTTTTTTTTTCTTTCTATCAAATCCATCCCTCCAAACTTTTACCTTCCGTGATAGTAAAGATTTGACTCGATTCCTTTATTACCTTGTATATTAGTATAATTTAAAGCAAAAAATACATAGAGGATCAAACCTTACCTCTATTTTAAGAAAATAGGCAACTACGATGGACAACAAAAGAAGAGACCAATTACACTCATATTAAAATTTTGGCTAATTCGAATCACGCACTGCGAGAATTTTCTGGTGTGGCACTCTCAACGAAATTTTCTTCATATTTAGGAATCGAACCCGAGCGATCTGATTAAGGGTGGAGAAATTTCACCATTGCACCACAGCATCACGTTGGTGACCAATTACATTTACTTTGTTGGCCAAGGCTTTAGAATTAAATTGTACCAGACATGGAACACATGCAGTTTGTCAAGGATATGGAGATCTAGGGCTAAGATAAAAGATTAGTAGATAGTTGAGTATTGCCTAGTTTACATACTATTATTACTCTCCTAGTGTTTTATTCTTTGATTTGATTATTACCTATTGTTTCTTTTATTACAGTTATAGTTATTATGTTATTGTTAATTTTTGTTTTCTCCATTATTCTCTACATGACTTTTTTTTATTATTTGTATACACGTAAAATTTATTGAATCAAATTCATATAAAATTTGAATTTAATCCATATATTCTTGGGTTTAAAATTATTTGGACTGTAAAAATAATAAGCCCATTTATTCCTCATGAAGGTCCATCTCACCTTAGGAGCCCAAACTCATGTCACGTATCAAGTAATGTGGCATCCCAGTAAAATTAAAGACCAACAAGATGAGGCCACCCGTTCAAAGAATGTGACAAGCTAAGTCAAGTTCAACAATGAAACATCACCTAGTGTAACAAATGACATATTTGTGGTCAATCACAAGCAACCTTATCACACAACATTTGTGATAAGCTAGAGAACTGAATGGACCAATCAGAATGAGGCAAAAGAGGTTATTAACACTTGGACTGCCTACCCTCTATAACTATAAATAGGAGGATTACACAATTCTATGAGGTCATTCTACAAGCATTGGAGAAAACTTCTGCATTGACTACATAACTCTTCAAAGAATTAACTAACGGAGTTCTGTTCGGAGATCAACTCGACACGACGAAGTGCTGTGAGATAATATTTGGGGATTCAAATGCATTTTTAGGAGGCTCAAATCATCCAAAAGTTCGATAATTATGCTACAAAAGGCCCTCGAACCACGAAAAAGCTTAGGAGGGAAGAGTCAAGAGAATAATAGAGTTGTACCCACAAAATTTATTTATATAAAATTATTCTTTTTGTTTATTTTATCTTTTCTTACAGTTAATTTTCAGCTCTACGAAAATTTACTGCGAATAAATTTTTAGTTTGTTTCCAACAAATTTTTACAGTGACAGAAATAAATTGCAATCACAAATAAAAATAAGAAGAAACATGATTTTTTTTTTTTTATTGATAAACGATTATGAGTACAAATTTGTTCCTCCCTTGATTCTTCTCTCTTGATTTTCTCCATAATTCGAGGCCGCCAGTAGCGTATTTCTCAAACAAAGGCATATTTAGATATGATATCGAGGCCGTTAGTAGCGTATTTCTCAAACAAAGGCATATTTGAATTTGATATAGATTTTTT
>NC_061113.1:17921336-17929101 GCF_002878395.1 Capsicum annuum | reverse complement strand
AATGATGAAATTAGAATTGAATAATGATGTTTGCATGTACCATGCCTTTCATATGTTTGATTAAATGCCTAGATGAAGGAATATTGTCTAACTAGCATGATATCATGAAATCCCCATGTATGTACAAGTTTATGCCTATTACATGTTTGATGAAACGCTCCTATGAATGTAGTACGTATTATGATGTTAGTCAAGTCTTCAAGTAAATCATGCTATGTAAGTTTCCTTCTATCGAGTCCTGGGGGTACTTGTACCTGAAATATTAGCTGTGTGCCTAGAGCCATGTCATGTTTTCCCAATACTCTCCATCAAGCTATGAACTCTTAGACTTCAGATAGTCTCATGACTCAGGAAAAATCTCCATGATCTAATGAATCAGTCAGTTGTCAGATATCAGTAGTATTCTGTCAGCCACAAAAATTCAGTAACTTAGTCCATGCTTAGTTCAGTTCAGTAAATCATGTTTAGCGTCTATTCAGATAGGAGTAGGAATTAGCACCGAGTGAACCCAAGGATGGGGACTCAGCTGTTATATGAGGGTGTGATTCCTAGAAGCAATTCTTATATTCTAGAACTATGTAGCCATCATAGGTTGACACATCATAGCCTGCTATATGAGGGTAGATAAAGTGGCTTAACCTATTATGTGAAGGTTCCTACTGTTCTCACTAGAGCTACCTGTTATATGAGGGTTACTCATATGTTGTCCTTACTAGTGGCGCGGTATTGACACCCTTCTAATAAGGGTATAGATTGGACCCCAGCTCAGCTATTATAGAGCATTTAGGGCATGTTGGTAAGATACTACTTACCACTATTTCATGTTTAGAACCTGGACTGTCAGATATAGTCAATCGGTCTCAGTAATAGAACTCAGATAGTTCTTCAGATTTTAGGACTGTCAGATACAGTCAACTCAAATACAGTACTGAACTCAGATAATTCCATCAGATTCAGAACTGTCAGCTACAGTCACCCATATAATTAGTATTATGCAGATATAGTCCTTCATATTATCAGTCATATTAGTTACTAGCATGTCACGTTATCAGTATACAAACTCAGAAATCACGAAATCACGTTGTCAGTTACAGTTATGTATTTATGCATATATTTTCTCATTCATGTTAGACAGTCAGTTAGCATTATTCTTGCATGTAAACCATTGCATATAGCCTACCTCAAATGTATACTCAGTACATATGTACTAACGCATTTGCGCGATGGTTCTTTCTTTTTATGTTGCACCATAGGTTCAGAGACACGGGTTCCAGATCAATAGTAGATTCCAAATTCAACAGTTAGAGTAGAAGTGAGTCCTCATCCTTCTAGGACATAATGATTTTTTTTGTATCTCATTGATTAGCTTATTAGTTAGAGTTAGTTGGGGACATGTCCCATCAACTCCTTATTTAGATTCTTCAGACAGTAGAGGCTTTCAGACTAGATTTAGACTAGATACAGACAATCATGTTTTAGACTTTAGTTTTGTTTTGTGTATTCTATTACCCCACACAGATGTTACGTTATTTAGTTATGTTCATGATCAAACCTTATGGCCTTTCAGTGCATGTTTCTGCATTATTATGTTATCTTCTATAATATACATGTATAGAAATCAGTCATGGGTTTCCTTGTGGTCCTTCGGGGTCATGAGCACCATATAGCATTCCGGTTTAGTAAACTGAGTTGTTACAAACTTAGTATCAGAGCCTAAGGTTCAATAGAGTTCTAGGAAGTCTGAAAGCCACATATAGTAGAGTCTTATGCATGGGTGTGTTGCGCGCCACATTTATGTGCAAGAGGCTATGAGATGTTTTAAGAACAGTTTCCTTTCTTTCAGTATTCATGTCATACCTGTGAGCATAATCATAAGTTAGTCTCTTAGTCTAATCCATTTCTCTCTTTCTTCTACAGAATATGCCTCCCAAAAGAAGAAATGGAAATCAGTCAGCCCCTCAGCCTGAAGAACCTTTGGGCGATCATATTTCTCATTCAGAGTTCAGGACTGAATTTACCACTCTTGCTCAACCATTCACTACTCATAATGAACGACCAACAGTCATTCCAGCTAACCCAATGGCCAACTCAATCGAAACTAGAATTTTGGACTTCACCCAAATGATCCTCCAATATTCCTCGGGCCCAAGGTAGATGAAAACCCTCAGAAATTCATTGATCAAGTTTAGAAAGTGACAGACATAATGGGGGTGACTACTGTTGAGAGTGTTGAGCTAGGTGTATATCAGTTAAAGAATATGGCTCATACTTGGTACAAATACTGGAAGTCTGAAAGGGTAGATGATGCAGGTCTTATAGAGTGGGAGGACTTTGTCACTGCATTCTTAGACAGATTATTTCCCCAAGAGCTTAGAGAAGCTAAGGTGCTAGAGTTCATCAACCTCAAGCAGGGCAATATGACGGTGAAAGATTATTCTCTCAGGTTTACTCAATTAGCTAGATATGCCCCTCATGTGGTTATAGAAAACAAAGCTAAGATGAGCAAGTTTGCTTCAGGGGTAAATGATACATGGTTAATGAGTGCAGATCTGCCATGCTAAATAGTGACATAAATTTAGCTCAACTCATGAATTACGCTTAGCAGATAGAAGACAAGAAAATTAAGAAGAGGGAAAAGCATAATAAGAAAGCTAGGACAGGTAGCTTCAATTTTAGATAGCCTAAATCAGAAGGAGGAAACCGTTCCCAGTTTCATCTTAAGTCATCAGTTCCAGCTCCTTCTACAGCTAGTGCTCCAATTTCTATGTTTAGAGAGGGTAACAAAGATAGAGCGCTAGGCTCTAAGTCTCAGGGCAGTGTCAGCAATGCCCGAACTAATCCCTTATGTCAGACTTGTGGTAAGAACTACAAGGGTGCTTGTAGAGCTGGTAGAGATGTCTATTTTGGTTGTGGAAAACCAGGCCACAGAGTCAAAGATTGTCCCCAGTCGGGTTATCAGGGTTAGTAGAACCGTTTCGCAACTCAGTCTGATAGCCCGAACTAGCAGGGTGCCACTTCCAGTGCTACTAGTGGGCAATGCCTAAATCGTCTTTATGCTCTTCAGACCCGACAGGATCAGGAAAATTCTCCTGATATTGTTACTGGTACATTACAAATCTTTTATGTTCATGTTTATGCTTTTCTATATCCAAGTGCATCCTTGTCTTTTGTTACTCCTTATATAGCAGGCAATTTCGAAGTCAGTCCTGAAATTCTAGCAGAATCTTTTTCAGTATCTACCCCGGTGGGTAAAACCATCATAGCTCAGTGGGTATACAGGAACTGTCTGGTTATGATATTTCAGAAAGCCATGTCAGTAGATTTAATCGAGTTAGATATGATTGGTTTTGATGTCATTCTCGACATGGATTGTCTTTATTCCTGCTATGCCACAGTCGACTACAAAAACAGAATAGTTCAGTTTCAATTTCCGAATAAACCCATCCTAGAGTGGAAGGGTAATACTTCAGTGTTCAGAGGTCAACTTATTTCCTACCTTTGGGAAAGGAAAATAATATCTAAGAGGTGTGTTTATCATCTCGTGTATGTTAAGGACTCTAGTTCTGAATCTCCCAGTCTTAAATTAGTCTCAGTGGTTAATGAGTATTCAAATGTATTTCTCAAAGATCTTCTAGGCATTTCTCCTGAAAGGGAAATAGACTTTGGCATAGACCTTCTTCCAGACACTCAGCCTATCTTTATTCCGCTATACAGAATGGCACCAGCAGAACTTAAGGAACTAAAAGAACAGTTGAAGGATATCTTAGATTAGGGATTCATCATACCCAGTATTTCCCCGTGGGGCGACCAACCTTATTCTTGTGCAAGAAAGACAGTTCCCTCAGAATGTGCATAGATTACCGTTAACTCAATAAATTCATGGTAAAGAACAAGTATCCTCTTCCCAGAATCGATGAATTATTTTACCAACTTTAGGGTGCCAGTTATTTTTCTGAGATAGACCTCAGATCCAGCTATCATCAGCTCAGAGTTAGAAAATATAACATTTTGAAGACGGCTTTCCATATTCGGTATGGTCACTTTGAATTCCTAGTCAAGTTCTTTATTCTTACCAATTCCCCAACCATTTTCATGGACTTAATGAACCGTGTGTTCAAGCAGTACTTGGACATATTTGTGATAGTCTTTATAAATGACATTCTTGTTTACTCTCGCAGAATGAAAGACCATTCAGACCATCTCAGAATTATTCTCCAGACTCTCAGAGATCATCAGTTGTTCACCAAATTTAGTAAGTGCAAATTTTTGCAAAGTCCAATAGCATTCCTTAATCATATCATTTCCGGTGATGGCATTAGAGTAGATCTTCAGAAGACCAAAGCAGTAAGAAACTAGCCTCGCCCTATCTCTCCATTAGGTATCAGGAGTTTCTTGGGTTTGGCTGGCTATTACAGATGGTTTATTGAGGGATTTTCTTCTATTATGTCCCCTATTTCCTGATTGACTCAGAAGAAAGTCAAGTTTTAGTGGTCAGATCTTTGCGAGAAAAGTTTTCAAGAATTAAAGACTCAACTTACCTCAGCTCTAGTTCTAGCTCTTCCAGATAGTTTAAATGGATTCATAGTATATTGTGATGCATCTAAACTAGGTTTGGATTTTGTCCTCATGCAGCATGGTAAGGACATAGCCTATGCCTCCAGACAGTTAAAGCCCCATGAGAAGAATTATCCTACTCATGATCTTGAGTTAGCAGCCATAGTATTTGCCTTAAAGATTTGGAAGCTTATCTCTACAGATTTCATGTAGATATCTTCACAGATCATAAGAGTCTTCAGTATGTCTTTTCTCAGAAAGATTTCAATATTTGTCAGAGAAGGTAGTTAGAGCTCTTGAAATATTATGACATAAGAGTTCTCTATCATCCGGGCAAGGCCAATGTAGTGGCCGGCGCTCTCAATAGACTCTCTATGGGTAGTATTTCTCATTTTGAGGATAGTAAGAAGAAGTTAGCTCAAGAAGTACACCAGATTTCTAGACTAGGCGTTCGATTAGTCGACTCTTTAGAGGGTGGTGTATGTATTCAGAGTAGATCAAAACCATCTCTAGTTTTCGAGGTAAAAGAAAAGCAAGACAGGGATCCCAGCCTTGTCAAGTTAAAAGAGTCAGTTCAGGATTACAAAATAGAGGTTTTCACCCAAGGGGGAGATGGTGTTATTCATTGTCAGGGTTGTCTTTGTGTTCCAGACGTAAATGACATAAGGCAGCGAATTCTTGTAGAAGCACATGGTGCCTGCTACTCTATTCATCCAGGGGACACTAAGATGTACCACAACTTGTGAGAGATCTATTAGTGGAATGGGATGAAGAGAGATATTATAGAGTTTGTGGATGAGTTCTCTATATGTCAGTAGGTTAAGATAGAGCATCAGAAGCCTAGTAGTCCTATGTAGGAGTTCTCCATTCCTACTTGGAAGTGGGAAGAAGTGAACATGGATTTTGTGATGGGTTTTTCTCGAACTCGTCATCAGCATAATTCAGTTTGGGTCATTGTAGACACGATGACCAAATTGACTCATTTTCTTCTGATTCATACCTTTTATTTAGCTGAGGATTACACCAAACTCTACATCAAGGAGTTGGTCAGATTTCACGGTGTTTCATTATCAATTATCTCAGACAAAGGTACCCAATTCATCTCTCATTTCTGGAAAGCATTCCAAAAGGGTCTTGGTACCCAAATTTATTTGAGTACAATCTTTCATCCTCAGACAGATGGTCAAGTAGAAAGGATCATTCATGTTAGAAGATATGCTAAGGGCGTGTTTAATTGATTTCAACGGAATTTGGGATAATCACTTGCCTTTGATTGAGTTTGTATACAACAACAACTATCATTCCAGTATTCAGATGGCTTCATTCGAAGCTCTCTATGGTAGGAGATATAGATCTCTGATTGGTTGGTTCAAAATTAGTGAGGCCTCAGTCATAGGGCCTGACTTGTTATTCGACTCCTTAGAGAAAGTTCAGTTAATTAGAGAAAGACTCTGGGCTACTCAGAGCCGACAGAAGTCTTGTGCAGATGTTTGTAGAAAAGATCTTGAGTTTGAGATTGGTGATCATGTCTACCTCATGATCTCTCCTATGAAGGAAGTGAAGAGATTTGGTAAGAAGGGAAAGCTCAGTCCCCGATATATCGGTCCCTTCAAGATTCCCTGTCGATTTGGAAAGGTAGCTTATGAGCTCGAATTGCCTTCAGATTTAGCCTCAGTTCATCTAGTATTTAATGTCTCTTTTCTCAAGAAGTGTATAGGTGACCCATCAATCGTAGTCCCTATTTAGAGCATTGATGTTCAGAATAGCCTCTCTTATGAAAAGATTCCAGTTGAAATCTTAGACAATCAGACTCGTACATTAAGGAACAAGAAATCCCTATGGTTAAAGTTCTTTGGAGAAATCTGTCCATCAAGGGAGATAATTGGGAAACAGAAGCAAATATGTGTACCAAGTATCCTCACCTCTTCCTCGCCAACTCAGATCAAGCTCAAGATAATAGTTCTCCTTAAGCTTACTCAGTTTCATAATTAGTGTGCATCACTAACTTAGTATACTATGATAATATTTGTATCAAGTACCACCGCATATCCAGTCATGCATTTATGTATCAGATCAGTTATATAGTTATGCATCATACATGCATTCTTATTGTGAGAAAGCTTAGTTCTTCAGAACGTTTAGTTATGCATTTATGAATCAGTTACATATGCATCAGATATGCATGTTCAGTATGTTATGTTCTGGTTCTCAGAAACGTCCTTCATGAGATCGTGTTCCATTTATTCATGTTCAGTTCATTGTTTCCCGTCCCATTCAGTCTCATTCGAGGATGAATGTTCTCAAGGGGGAGATATTGTAATGCCCGTGCTTTTTCTTAGCTTGAAAATCCTCTCAAGGATGTTAGAACTTTCTTTGAAATAAAAATTCATTATTATCACATGGTGTTTCAATAATTTTCATTTCCTAGCACATGGGAAATTGAATAATCTTTCCATCGATATATAATTCGTCTAAATCCGAGACCCGAGCGAAGAGTTAGGTCCTTTTTGTGAGACAGTGTTTGACCTGAGCGTTCAGCACGTTGCGGAGATAGCTCAAATGACAATTGTCAAATTCCAGTGTTGCTCCACGATACTGGTGCATCGCGCCAAACTTTGAAGTCATAAAAAAAGTGGCTACGCGATAGTTCCACGTCGCGCCATCGTGCAGTTTCCTAATTGTCAATATCCAGTGACACGGCGTGATAACGCCACATCGCGCCAAGGGCCCAATTAGGGAAATTTTACCGAAAATTAAATTACGTGTCCAGGATTAAAAGGGTCAATTCCCCCCCCTCCCCCCACTATATAAGATTCCAAACACATGATTTAGCCCTTATTCATCCAAAATATTAATGTTTTTCTCAAATACTCTCAAGAACTCAACATAGGGTTTTCTTAGAAGGTCAAATTTCAAGAAGGTTTCACCATAAATCTTCACAAAATCACAAACTAAAGTATGCATAGTGTTTATTCATGGACTCCTTTCGTCCATGATGTCCAAGAATCCCTTTTCTAAACTCATGTTATGGATTTTCTATATGTTTTCATGTTTTGGCTGCTCATGTTCATGTTTGATAGATATGAAATTGGATTCTACGCCATGATTGTTGATAGTTTCTATGTGGGTTTAATTACTATAGCCATAGATTCATGCAACCCTAAGATTTAAACCCTTGAATGATGAAATTAGAATTGAATAATGATGTTTA
>NC_061113.1:17821473-17918336 GCF_002878395.1 Capsicum annuum | reverse complement strand
TGTATGCTAAAATAATCACTGAATTAATTAATACCTCATACCAAATATAAGATAAAGTTAATTTCATACTTTATTCCGGGACTATTATCCTTATCGTATGTCCCAAACAACATACAATAGTGTGATTCAACTATTGTTATTGATGTATATATATGTCTTGGTAGGGCAATCATGCAGTGGTTTGTTTTCTTGCTCAAGTGATGCTGATTGTGCTGAAATTATGACATGCATCCCGCCGGAAGAAAAACCCAAATGTGACTTGGCTACACAAGCTTGCTTCTGTCCACAACTACCACCACCACCTCCTCCAACTCCTAGTAATGGACCAAAAAGAGTTTACAACATTGACCAACTCTGATTTATGTCTGGTAAAGTAGTATTATATATATGTTGTGTGCAATTGAAACCTGTGATTTATGTTTTTAATTATGTATGGTAATAAGGATGTTCAATAAAAGTCCATAGTTTGTATCCATTTTGATGTTGGAAAGGGCCCTTCTATTTGACTTTTGAAGACAAAATTAGGAAACTTTTGCCATTACTGTAGTTACTTTGTCTCAAATGATTTGTCGTACTTTCTAAAAATAGTTATTTCAAGTTGTTTGTCATTTTAAAAGTTCAAGACAATTAATCTTTTGTTTCTCAATTTATCCTCAGTAACTGTTCTTATTCTTGAAAACTACAACTGTTCTTATTCTTGAAAACTACGAACACCTCAAGATGACACATAAATGAATAATGGACCAAAAAGAGTTTACAAGATTGACCAACACTGATTTATGTTTGTTAAAGTAGTATTATACATGATGTGTTCAATTGGAACTTGTGATTTATGTTTTTATTTTATCAATAGTAATAAGGATATTCAATAAAGGGATAATTTCATAAATATGCATACAGGTAATTTACATCGCAAAATAATGACTCAAAAGTTACGATTCTATGGCCAAAATTATTTATAACTAGCATTCTTTGCTTTGATTCTTTTTTTATTTCGAAGAATTACATTACAACACTAATTATCCGATCATATCTACATAATATCTCATCTATTTTATTTAATTACATTCATACCATATTTTAAGTAATGTATTAAAAATAATGTATTTGAAGACAGTATGTATTCGAAAACATTAAGTAATGTATCCGAAACAATATGTATCATGAGTAAAACGCAATGTATTAGACCAACATAATGTATTCGAGATTTCAAATTTTTGAAAACATTAAGTAATGTATCCGAGACAATATGTATCATGAGTAAAACGCAATGTATTAGACCAACACAATGTATTCAAGAATTAATAATGTATTCGAGATTTCAAATTTTCAAACTACGCAATGTATCCAAAATTTCAGTAATATATCCAAGATTTCAGATTTTTCAAGATTTTAGTAATATTGAAAAGAGTCGTCCAATAAGTCATAAAACCTGCAATTTATTTGGGGGCTCTGCTAGTAGCTTGTATAATATTGAAAAAATTTCAAAGATGCACCCTAGTAAATTCAAAAAGGAGATAAATGCTATAGAAATCAAGAAATGATCATTTTTAGAAAAAAAAAATTGAAAATAAAATATTTGTAATTATGATTGGTGTTCACATTTGTAGTTTCTTTTTTTTTTTTTTGGTTTCTCCAATACTCATATTGGAGTCCAACTAAATCCGAATTCATATCGGGAAGTCCCACATAGGATGGTAAAGCATTATCTAACAAAGGAAATTCTATTCCCAAGAAAATTCAAATTCAAGACCTCTAATTAAGAGTGAAAAAGTATTTACCACTATTATTGGTGTTCAATTTTGCAGTTAATCGATCAGGTGGAACTAAAATGCTAAAGATAGTATATGTACATTTTATCAGTGTCTAGGAACTGTCTAAACATTTTTAACATTGGATAGTGTAATTGTCATCTTATATTATGTACCTTAAACTTGTCAATAGTAATTCTAAAAATAATTATACGATCAGATCAATAATTATTTAAGACATATACTTTTCAGTTTTAAACATAAATTAATTAATTGGTAGGAGAGTATGGAGATGGCGAATTTGTTAGGATATACTATTAAACATGTAGTTTTTCTTATAGTATTATATTTTCATTCCATGTAAAGACACTTTTTTATATTAATAAAATCTTTATTTGAATAGATCATTGTGTTTACATGTGCGTCCTTTACGTATATAGTAGACAATTTCGTGTATGAAGTACTTTAACTCATGCACAGAAGATTAAAATTGTCGGTTATTATAAGTAATAAATTAATGTTCACAATCAAAGACGAGGTAGGATAAACATCTTGATGATTGTAGCACAAGATTAAATATAATTTGATCTTGATCATGGGAGTGGTAATATTCCAAAGTGGTAATATTCCAACTTCTTGTGCTAGTACATTTCGTATGTATTGAACAGACCAATTAAAGATGCTTTTTTATGTTCTGAATTTTAATAAACAACTTTTCTAGTCCATTACATGTACTTATACTCTTAATCTTGATATAATTATTATGGTCTATGTAGTTTGGTTTATTATTTTAATCTATTAAAAGGTGAAACTCTTTTATGAGTCAATATATATCTAACAGGTTGGATGATGACAAATTACTTAGTGAAATATTAATTAGTTGATAGAACCATGTCTCGGACTTGAGATAAAAGACACCCCTTTATGGTTTCTTATAAGTTTTCACGTGAAAACCTTGCAGGTGGATTTTATATTCGTCATGTGAAATAAGTTAAGAAATATAAATAAATTAAATTAATCAATGAGTTAATTTTTTTTCAGAGAATTTAATTTAATTGATTGGTGTCGGTAATTCTAACGTGGAGAGTTAAATAAGAAGTAATGGTAGATTTTGAAATTAAATCAAAGAGTACAATTATAGATTTTTAGTGAAATAATTTGTAATTTATTATGATATGATAATTCTTCCATCACCGAATTAATATCATAATTGAAAGCCTCGCTTAATAAATCTGTGGTTCCTGCTATACCTGATTAACTAATTAGTTTTGAAAAAGAGAAAAGAACATACTCAAAGAAGTAATATTATTTACTGGTCTTCAATAAGAAAAATGATATCTTCTGACTTTAAATAAAAAATGTTTTGCTCATTAAGTGGTTTTCAAGGGCAGAAAATGTTTTGGACAATGAAAGAGCAGAAAACATTTTGGGCAATCAAAAAGAAAAAAACGTTTGGCTCTTGCTCTTCCTTTCTTCAAGAGAAAACAAGAATACTAGGGGCTTTGTTCAAAAGATTAGATATTCTCTTTGAATCCAAAAAACACTTACCCACACAAGTTTGATAATAAAAGATTAGTCAAGAAATAGTAGAAGACTGTAGCCCTGGGGGTCAAGGAAGTGAACAATTTGTGTGAAAGCTTCAACAGGTAAGTAGCTTTTCAATTTTGTTTATTGATTTATGTTATCTAGATTATATGTAAGTTATATTGATCATGTAGAATTGTTGCTTTCGCTATGCATGTTCTAACAATTGGTATCAGTAGTCTTCTTACATATGCTAGATTATGTAAAAAAGAAATTACATGATTGGTTTACATATTTTTGATAATCATTGTATAAGTCATGTTGTTGCTGGCTGTTTTTTATGTTTTTGATAATGTTATGATTTCCAGAATCTAAGTTTATCATCAAGAAAGCATAAAACAAATTTTGCATAGTTTTGTGAAAATTATTTTTGTGTATTAAGGGTAAAACTATGATGAGTTTCGACAAAGCCCAATCATAGTCATTATTCATTGTATAAATAGTAGTGGTAAGGACAAGCAGTGCAAACAACCCTATTGATCCTCAAAATAGTCCGGTCAATAATTGTCGTTTTGGTTGATTTTGGAGTTTTTCAGTTTTTGATGAACTCTGAATGACCTGAAATTTGGTATGTTCATTGAAAATGACCCATTGAACAATACACACAACAATTGTGACCTAGGACGTTTTTTGTCCATTCAAGATCGTTTTGATGGGTTTTGAAACTTTTTTATGTTTTCAAAAAAATTAAAAATTCTGACAAAATTATTTTTTGTAAAATAGTGGTGATAGGGATCATTCCTAATGATTTTAAGTGGTTAATAATAGTAAATAGTATGATTTTATATTTTGACGTAGGTCATCTTTCCCATCGGATAAACTTGTATAGTGTAATACTATTTTTTAATCTCTTGTGTTTGATGACTTGTATTAACTTTCCAACTAAGTTACATATTGGTTCAATGGTATAGAGACTTATGAAATGTGATATTTATCTATCTTAAATAAATAGTTGACTCTCTAACTGAGTTGTTTTTTTTATTTAAGAGATAAAATATCATATATTACATATATCTTAGCTTAAATGGTTAAGTTTCCCTAACGATTCTAACTATTTATGTGTATGGTTATATGTGCGATGTGTTTTTAAGAATTTTATTATTCTGCAACATGTTTAATGATCTATTTTAATTGGGTTATATAACAGATTAACCATGTCTTCATTCAATCCCTTAACCTCTATCTTGAATCAAAATAAACTAGAAGGCACTAATTATGTGAACTGAAAATGTAACTTGGATATTGTTCTTATCGCAGAGGGCTTTAAATTTGTGTTGGTTGAGGAATGTCCTGTTAAGTCTGTTGAACTGACTGATGATGAAACTAAAGCCTATGATAAGTGGGTGAAGGCTGATGAGATGGCAAGATGTTATATTCTTGCCTCCATGGCAAATGTGTTACAACATCACCATCAGTCCACGACTACTACTTATGATATGCTTGAATCTCTTAAAGAGATGTTTGGTGAGAAAAATCATGTTGTAAAACAGACGACCATAAAAGCCCTTTTGACCACGAAAATGGTTGAAGAAACTTCTGCAAGGGAGCATGTTCTTAAAATGATGAGTTTGTTGAATGAGCTGAAAATTCTTGGTGCGGTTATTGATAAGAAATTTCAGGTTCAAATGATCCTACATACTCTTCCGAATAATTTTCAGCGATTTTTCTTGAATTACAACATGAATAAGATGGACTTATCTCTTGCAAAATTTTTGAATAAGATGCAAGAAAAAGATCTATCATTTAGCAACAAGCTCTTCCTACAGCGTTTATGGTTGACAAACCTTCGTCTTCAACTTCTAAGCTGAAAGATGAAAAAAAAAAGAAGTCCTCTCAGGTTCCAGGTACTAATGATGGTGTGTCCAAGCCTAAGGACAAGTGATATCATTGCAAGCAACTTGGTCATTATAAGAAACAGTGTCCAGGCTACATAGCAAAGATGCAGAAATAAGGTACATCTTTTTCATATGTCATTAAAATATTTTTAGGTTGTTTCTGCCCAATTTGGGGCTATAGATTCAGGAGCCACTAATCATATCTGCACTTCTTTACATGGGTTTTAGGAAACACTGTGCTAAAGTGAAAATGATATGAACGTGTTTCAAGAAAATAGGGAACCAACACTAGTCTTAATTATAGGAAATATTTCTATTTTGTTTAGTAGTTCTAGAGTTTAAAGCCTGAATAATGTTCTTTACGTATCTTCTATAATAAGGAATTTAATTTCAGTTTCAAGAATAATGGATGTTGGTTATAATGTTTATTTTTCTAATAATTGTGCAATTATTAAGTTTAATAAGTATTTTATTATTTCTGCTCCTAGAATACACGATTTGTTTGTATTTTATGTTTCCCGTGATATGCTACAAACAATAGAACTTAATAATGTTGATTGATCACATAAAAAAATATATTTCGAAATTGAGTGATACATACTTATGGCACTTACATCTAGGTCATATTAATATAAATAGGATTTCACGGTTGATTTTTGATGGATCTTTGAGTTCGCTGAAAGTGGAAGCACTTTCAACTTATGAATCTTGTTTAGAAGGTAAAATGACCAAGAGACCCTTTTCTACTAAAGGAAATAGAGTCGGTAATAAGTTGGACTTAATTTGTACTGATTTATGTGGTCCTATGAATGTACAAGCAAGAGGTGGTTTTGAGTATTTTGTGACTTTAACAGATGATTACTCAAAATATGGATATATTTATTTGTTGCGCTGTAAATCTGAATGCTTTAAAAAATTCAAAGAATTTAAGATGAAAATGAAAAAGCGACATGACAAACATATCCATACATTATGATCTGATCGTGGTGGTGAATACCTTTCTACGGAATTCGTTAAATACTTATCAGAATCTGAAGTTACATCTCAATATTCTGCTTTAGGAACACCACAACAAAATGGTGTAGTGGAACGCCAAAATAGAACTCTTATGAAAATTGTTAGATCAATGTTAAGTTATTTAGATTTATCCTTTTCTTTTTGGGGTAATAGAAACTGCAAATTATATTCTGAACTTGGTTCCTTCAAAATCAGTACCTTTAACCTCATCTGAATTATGGAGTGGGTGGAAGCCTAGTTTACGGTATATTCGGGTTTGGGATTGTCCAGCACATATACTAAAAGAAAAATTGATAAATTGAAATCTAGAACAGAAGTGTGCGTTTTTATTGGATATCCAAAAGTGATGAAAGGAGGTTTATTTTATTGTCCTAAGGAACAGAAGGTAATTTTTTTTGACAGATACCAGATTTCTTTAAAAAGATTATTTAATGAACCACGCTCCTAGAAGTAAAATTATTTTACAGAAATTGAGAAATAGAATAACGAATAATGAAACACAAGAACAAATTACAAAAACCATTATTAGAATACCATTGCATCCATGTAGTGGGAGAAATGTCAATAGGTAAAAGGTTGCACAAGAGAAAACACTTGACATAACACTATCTTAAAGTAGTGGGAGTAATGTTGAGCAATATGTAATTGTGGAGGAAAACATTCAGGATAATGTTAAGGAACTTGCCATAGTGCAGAAAGATAGTCAGGGTGTTCAAAATTTAGTTCCAAATGTAGTTGTTTCTGTAGTGACTAGTCATCGTAGTGTGAGAATTATTAGAAAATCTTTATGGTTTACGCTCTTGAGAGAATCGTATGATAGAATTCCTGATGAGCCTAATACGGAATCCCTTAATTACACCGAAGCACTACATGATAAAGATTTTAAAGTGTGGATTACTGTTATAAAATTTGGAATTGAGTCTTTGTATTCCAATCAAGTTTGGAAACTTGTAGAATTGCCTACAGAAGTCAAACCCATTGGCTGTAGATGGATCTATAAGAAAAAGATAGGTATAGATGGAAAAGTTCAAATTTTTAAGGCTAGACTTATTGCAAAAGGGTATACTCAAACAGAAGTAATTGACTATGATAAAACTTTTTCTCTGGTAGCTATGCTAAAATCCATTAGGATTCTCTTATCCATTGTTGCTCATTATGATTATGAGATTTGGCAAATGGATGTCAAGACGGCTTTCCTCAATGGAAGTCTTGATGAGTGCATTTATATGGCACAACCGGGAGAATTCATGGAAAGTGACAATGAACATAAGTTTTATAAACTTAATAAATTCATTTATGATTTGAAATAAACATCTAGGGCACGAAATACTTATTTTGACATTAAGACTTTCGATTTTTATCAATGTGAAAATGATTCATGCGTCTATAAAAAAATGGGACGGAGATAGAGTAGCATTTTTTATTCTATACGTAGATGACATTTTGCTCATAGGAAATAATGTGAGCATGTTGAATTTTTTTAAGGAGTGGTTTTCCTTGAGTTTTGATATGAAACAAGGATAAGAAACTCATATTCTTGGGATCAAGCTTATACGAGATCGCAAACAAAGGATATTAGGCTTATCTCAAGCACTTTATATTGATATTATTCTTGCAAAGTTTAGCATGCAAAATTCCAAAAGGGGATTTCTTCCTTTTAGGCATGGAATTACTCTATTAAAGGATTAGTCACCCAAAATGACTAATGAGATAGAGAGAATGAAGGCGGTCCCTTATGCTTCAGCTGTAGGGAGTCTTGTGTATGCTATGTTGTGTATTAGACCTGATATTTGCTTTGCGATAAGCATGGTGAGCAGATTTCAGTCTAATCCTGGGCAAGAACATTAGAGTGCAGTTGAGCATATAATCAAGTACCTTAAAAGGACTAGGGATTACATACTTGTTTTTCACTCCAGAGATCTTGTGCTGATTAGGTATACTGATTTAGACTTCTAGTAGAATAAAGGTTCTATAAAATATACCTCAGGATATGTGTTGGATTTAGGAGGTGAAAGCCATTGTTTGGAGGATTATCAAGCAATCATGTGTTGTTGATTCCACCATGGAAGCTGGATATGTAGCTACCTCTGAGAAGACTAAGGAGATTGTTTGGCTCAATAACTTTTTTAAAAAGATTGGGGTAGTTCATTCGGTTCAAACACCACTACCACTTTATTATGACAATAGTGGTGTAGTTGCAAACTCGAAAGAACCACGAATCCATACAAAAAGTAAGCATATTTTGGTTGATTGAAATTAAAACTACCCGTTCTAGCCCTTTTGTTTCCTCTCTCTCTTTCTTTAATATTTTGCTCCTCAATCTGTTGAGCATGGACCATCATCCTAGACAAATCCATCTCACTAATCAACATCACGGTCCTATACTTCTTGACCACACTATCAGATAAGCCAGACACAACTTACTCATCTTGGACCTACTGTCAGCCACCACACGAGGAGCATATCTAGCTAACTGAGTGAAATTGAGAGAATACTTCCTCACACTCATGTTGCCTTGCCTTAAATTAATAGATTCTAACACTTTGGCCTCTCTCAACTCTAATGGAAAGAATCTGTCCAAGAAAGTCATGGTAAACTCTTCCCACTCTATAGGCCCTGCATCAACACCTCTATCAACTTTTCACTGCTTAAACTAAGTATGGGATACATCTTGCAATTGATATGCAGCCAACTCAGCACTCTGACTAGACGTCACCACCATAGCATCTGTTACCTTCTGAACCATATCTAAGAATTTCTATGGATCATCTTCAGACTTGGATCTTGTAAAAGAAGGTGAAATCCCGAATTCTGGTTGCAGCAGAATTAGCCACTAGGTTGGACAAAAAAGCAGTTAGCCATTTATTCTATGCTGCTACAGAGTTTTTAAGAGTAGTGAATGCAACCCTAAATTCTGTGTGAGAGACATGCTCGTCCAGAGAATCTGCCTAGATGGGCTGTGGGGCTGGCTGAGTTCCTGTTCTTCTTCCATTCTTCTTGGGGGGCATGTTCTATAAATGGAAGGAAGAAACGGATTAGACTGAGAGTTTAACTTGAGCTCATACTCAATCGCACGACATGAATACTTGAAAGAAGGGAAACTTTTCCTAAACGCCTTGTAGCCTCTCATCCATAAGTATGGCGCGCTACACATCCATTCAAAAAACTCTACTCAACGTAGATTTTAGACTTACTAGGACACTTTAAGACCTTAGGATCTGATATCAAGTTTGTAATGATCCGAGACTACCCTTGTTATACCCCGTACTTCTACCTAGCTTGAAATCGTCCCAAGTATATTATAAACTTACTTTGAAGGATGAATCCACTTTTATATACGCAGAATTTTTAAGATTTTCACTTTTTTTCTTGTGGGAAATTGAATTAACTTTCAAACGATACAAATTTCGTCCAAATCCGGTATCGAGGTAGAAAGTTATGGCTATTTTACAGAAAGTAGTCAAAACTACCCAGGTGCGACGATGAGGGTCGACGGACCATCAAGCTAGTGACAGTCCATCGCCTAAACCATAATAGAGGAGACAGTGAGACCACCTTCTACCTAAGGGTGACGGCTCAAGCGGATGGACCATCGAGCTAGTGACAGGTCATCGCCCAAGCCATCACAGCAGAGACAGTGATTCCCTATTTTGCCCAGGTGAGACGGTCAGGACCGATAGACCATCGACCCTGCGACAAACCATTGCACCCATCATCGCATAGTTCATTCTGTTATTTTAAAGTCATTTTTAAAAGGGTATTTGGGTCTTTTCCACCTGTTTTAACCTCTAATTATATCAGATCAAGGCTTAGAAGTTCATTATCCATCTACAACATCAAATTAAGGTTTTCTCTCAATGATAATCCTTAAGGACAAGACCCAAATCCTTCTTCAAGAAACTAAGAAATTCAAGTTCTTCAAGTCTAAGAACTTCAAGAAACTCACAACCCAAGTATGTCATGTGTTAATTCACGGGTCCCTTTCACCCATGAAGCTCAAGATTCTCTTTTCAAAATCTAAGATTTGTGTATTTATGAATGTTCATGATTTAAATTGAATTGAAATTCATGTTCATGATGTTGTGGGGGTTTTGATTCTTGTTTGAACTTACATATTCCAATGATTGACCGTAGGATGTGGTGATTGGATAATAATTATGAAAAATCCTTAAATTTACACGTTGATTGATGTATCCATGATTATTAGATGTGTTGATAAATGTATAACCAAAGAATGCTCACCATGTGTTTGATTAAATGCCTATGTGAAGGAAAAGTGCCATACTAGTATGATAATATGAAATCCCTATTTATGTACAAGTTTATGTATGTCCAATGTTTGATGAAATGTCTTAGTCAATGAGTTATGGATATATGTGTAGCCATTGTGGTGCTTTAGAACTTGTACTTTGTGAAATTTCCAACTTATTGTATTATGGATTGTGATGTTGGTCGTGTATTTAAGAAAGTTATACTTTGTCAGTTTCCTTCTATCGAGTCGTGGGGGTACTTGTACCCAAAAATTTAGTTGTGTTCCTAGAATCAGTGTCATGTTTTCAAAATACTCTCAATCAAGCCATGATCCACAGAATTCAGTTAGTCTCATGACTCAGGAAAACTCAGAAAACTCAGTAGTATTTCGTCATTCCACGAAAATTCAGTTAACTCAGTCCAGTCAGTTTAGTTAATCATGTTCAGTGTCTATTTAGATAGGAGTAGAAATTAGCACCAAGTGAACCCAAGGATGGGAACCCACCTGTTATATGAGGGTGTGATTCTTAGAAGCAATCCTTGCATTCCAAAACTATGTAGCCAGCGTAGGTTGAGACATCATAGCATGTTATATGAGGGCAGATAAGGTGGGTTAACCTATTAAATGAGGATTCCCACCATTCTCACTAGAGTTACCTATTATATGAGGGTTACTCATAGATTGTCCTTACCAGTGGCACGGTATTGACACCCTTTTTATTGGGGTTACAGATTAGACCCCAACTCAGCTATATTACGTTATTTGGGGCATGTCGGTTAGATGACTACTTCCCATAGTTTCAGTTATAGATCATGATTGTTAGATATAGTTATTCAGTCTCAGTAATAGAACTCAGATAGTTATACAGAATTCAGGACTGTCAGATACAGTTAACTCAGAACAGAATGAAACTTAGCTAGTTCTATTAAAAACTAAATTGTCAGATACAGTCACTCAATATTAGTTATTTAAGTTACACAGTTATCAATGCCTCATGTTATCAGTACTCAGACTCAGTAATTATGTTATCATGAACTTAGTTACAGTTACTATGTATATATGCATATATTCTCACATTCATGTTATTCAGTCAGTCAGTATAGTTCATGCATGTGAACCCTTTGCATTCAGACCACCTCACATGCATACCAGTACATTCAAATGTACTGACATATTTGCACCATGGTGTTTTATGCCATAGGTTCAGAAGCACGAGCTCCAGAGCATCAGTAGTATTCTAGTCTCCGCAGTCAGAGTTAGCAGTGATTCCTAATCCTTCGAGGACATGACCATTACTTTATTATATCATTAATTAATTTATTTCAGTAGTTGGATTTAGTTGGGGACATGTCCCATCAATTCCTTATTCAGATAGTACAGTCAGTTAGAGGCTTTTCAGACTATAGTATGTTTAGACAGTTTATTTTAGTTGTTTTGGGTATTTCATATCCCATCCATATGTTATGTTTTATCAGTTATGTTATATTTTTGAACCTTATGGCCTTACAACCTTTATTTCTGCATTTATACAGTATATTATGTAGTGTTCAGGTACATATATCAGTAATGGGTTAGCTTGTGGTCTTTCATGGTTATGAGCATCGTGTAGCATTCTGGGTACCAGATTAGGGGCGTTACAACCTCTTAGTTGTTATACGATGCTTACAGTCTCGAGAGACCACAAGCTAACTTATAAGCTAGTACCTGCTGTGATCACTGAGTGATATAATCATGAATACGGAAGAGTAACTGAAGTACCATAAGGTTTTAAATATCTAAATTCAAAATAAAATATATATCTCGGAATACGACTATTTGAATCTGATAAAGTACTGATAAACAGAGAAACTAACTAACTGTAATGTCTAAAAATCCTCTAAGACTGACTGACTAAGAGTTGATGGGACAAGCCCCCAACTAAATCTACTGACTAATTGAATAAATACATAAAATAAGATAGCATATCCTCAGATGATGAGGACTCACCACTGCTATTGTACTACTGAGAATCTGAGAGACTAAGAGCGATCCGAGAACTGAGCGACAATACCTATGGTATGAGACATCATAGCGCAAAATAAAGGTATGCGATCAGTACTTTGAATATACTGGCATGCTAAATGAGGTAGGTTAACATTCATGGTTTCATGAATAGGAGTAATGATCTATCTGAATATACATGTAAAGAATGGAACACTGAATAGAGAACAAGAAATCTGTAGATACTAAATATGCATGAAAGTTTGTAAAATAATAAAGATACATGAAAATCTGTAGATACGAAAGATACATGACCAAGCATATGACATGAACTGGATGAGATCTGCAAATCAAAACACTAAATATAACTGAAATCTATATCCTTTGGTCAAACGACACTAAGACTGAATAACTGAGTTGGGATTGTAACTGACACTATATTTGAGATTGTGGGAGGTATCATTTATTCGACATTCCCCAATTTGAGCTAATCGGGGTCCAACCTGTAATCCCCAGTTGGAAGGCTGTTAATACCGTGCCACAGGTACTAACGCTGGCTGTGTGGATCCACTAAACTGATATCATTTTCAGAAGACTAAGGGTGTCAAGCCTGAACTGACGGGTGACCCTTGCGAGATAGTCAAGCCTAATCTGACGGATGACTACTCATATCCTACGTTGTCTATGTAGTTCTAGAGTATAGAGACTGCTACTAGCGACTTTCGCTTTCTGACGGGGAAGCCACCATCCCTACACTCGCTCTGTGCTAAATCTTACTCCCAACTGAATGACACTGAAATGCTAGACTATTCTGAGTTTAACTGACTTTTCTGATAATGCTTATGATATATTCTGAAGTTATTATGAAGATACTGAGACAACATTAAGTAAACAACTATGGTTTCGGGTATTCAATACCCCCAGGACTCAAAATAATAGTAGTAGCTCGACATTAAAACATTGAAGGACGTAGCATGAAGACTCTTATTAAACAATTGCTCTTGTAGGCATTTTATCAAACACTTATATTTCATGGTTTAAAATAATCATAGCATTACTAAAGGACTGACATAATTAACATGAAATTATCATGGAAAACACTAAGTCATGATTTAATTAAACAAATGATAACACTAAAACATGACGAATTGAATAACAACAATAACTTCATAAAACATGGTAGTAAATCAAAGTTCATGGAGATTAATGGGTGAAATCATGATTTAAAATCAAATAACTTAAAAAGATCATAGATTTATAATTAAAAAGGTTACTTGAGCTCCATGGATGAAAGGAATCCATGTATGAACATCTAACATACCTGGGTTACTGAATTTGGAAGGATTGATGGAGAGTCTTTGAGAAATTGCCTTGAATTTGAGGGCTAGGGTTCTTGTTTTTGAAATGGGGATCTTCAATTTTGAAGAATCATTGAATAATGATGATTAATTAGGTCAATAATAGGTTAAATATCATGTTTTAGATTGATTAGGGCTGTGGGAAAAGACCCAAATACCCTTAAACAAATTTAAAAACGGAAGCTAAAAACTGACCATCCCAATTTTTGGCCTTGGTACGACGTGCCAAGCCAATGGAAAAGGGACAAATAGGACCTGGACAAACACCGCGACGCAGAGCTATCGTGGTAAGGCATTGGATTGCCAATTTGGCCTGCTTCGCGATGCGCCATGATCGCGTAGCTCTACTGGAAATTGACAATTATGAAATTGACTGATGGCGCGATGTGCCACTATTACAAAGTAATACTGGAAACTGACAATTGCTATTTTAACATACTCTGAGATGAGATGATGGGTAAAATGATGGTATTTAACGATGGAAACTTAAAATCGCCATAACTTCTTACCCGATTATCGGATTTAGACGAATTTTATATCATTGAAAAGGTAATTCAATTTCCTACGTAATGGTAGATCTAAACTGAAGAATAATGAGTGTTTCAAAAATTTTATGTATGAGTACTCATGTATTGGGACTTTGGTTATGCTAGGGAAATACAGGGTGTTACACTGGCCTGCTCTCTACAACTATAAATAGGAGGTAACATAACATTCTAAGAATAAAATAGTATGTTGAGAAGCATTTGAAACAGCGGCATTGACTATCAAGTTCTTGCAATGAGCAGTCAACGGGGTTCTTCTATGAGTTATTCCAAAGTGACAAAATATTTTTCGATATTCTCGGTGATTGAAATACATCTCTAGGAGTCCAAACCATCCAAAGATTTGAGAAAAATGCTACTGAAGACCCTTGGTTCATTTCTAAGTTTAGGGGAGAAGAATTAAGAGATTTACGGAACTGTACTCACAAGATTCATCAATTTTGGTTGCAGTTAATTTTTGACATTTTGAAAATTTGTTACGAATAAATTTTGGCTTGCCCAATGGGACTATTTCTACTCTTCATATTTTTCTCCTTTAAATTAGAAGCTACAAATTCAACCATTGCTGTAGACTTCGGTAAAATAAATGATGTTACATGCAAGGGATCTACTACCGTATTTACTGACCTCCGTCGTGTTGGACCGATTACTCATTGAAAGTTTAAGGCTAGTTGCTTGGCTGAATTTGAATACTTCACCTCTTTGGAGGTGGCAAAAAACAACAACTCTCATATGGCGGCTGCTGGGGTCAATCTTGCATCCATGTTTTTTTGTGAACTTTCTCTAACCAAATCCAGTTTTGGTGAACCTTAAGATTCAATGGATTCTCCAAGTTCAATGAAGGTCAATGACTTAATGTATGACTCAACTGACATAGATGAGAAGTTTGAAATGATGGAGCCAACCATTGAAGCCCTAAAGAAGTAGGTTGACAACAAGAATCTTCATATATCTCTACTCATGAACAAACTGGAGTCCTGCGAACCAGGAGAGCCAAGTCACATACCTACTTATCCACCAGATTTCACTCTACAAAATAGGGATGTTGAGGAATTACCTGCTAATGAAATATCATCCACCAAAGTTGCAGCAATTTAATGGATAGGGAAACTCAAAGCAACACATTTCCCATTTTGTAAAAACATGTAGCAACATTGGAACATATGGAGAGCTTTAGATAAAATAGTTTGTTCATTCATTGAAGGGGAATAAATTTGACTAGTATATCGACTTAGTGAATGAGTCAATTGATAGTTGGGAGTAGCTCGAGAAGGAATTTCTCAATTGATTTTACCCCGTCTGATGGACTGTAAGTATGATAAAGTTGACTCACACTAAGCAAAGAAAGGACGAGCCTATAATGGATTAAATTAATCGATAGAGATTGTTGAGTCTGGGGACTGAAAAGACTGCCTTTTTAATGCCCCAAGTCTGTACCCCAAACGCCACACGATGCTTACAACCCCGAAGGACCACAAGCTAACCCATGGTTGACACCTGCTGTGAGCATTGAATAATAATACTAAAATAGTGCAAAAGTTAGACTGAAATGATATAAGTTTCAAAATCTGAATACTGATAATAATAATAACATCTGATAATGACATCTACAAAACTGAATACTGTTTGAATAGTCTAGTATGAAAAAGCCTCTAACTAAACTGTCTGAAAGTGGAATTGATGGGATAAGCCCCCAACTAACTCCAACTACTGAAATACTGAAGCTAATGAAAATACTGAAATTAAAGTATATCCTCGATAGATGAGGACTCACTAATGAGTCTACTGCTGCTATATAAATTAGTCTATATGTAATCAGAAACCTGAGCGGCCAAACCTATGTATGAGACATCATATAGCAAAGAGAAAGTATGCATCAGTACTTGGAATGTACTAGTATGCTAGATAAGGTAAGGATGAATACAAGGGTTCATATGCATGAAGAGTAACTAACTGATTGATATAGAGTAATTGAATAAAAGTGCATGAATAACTGAAACTACTGTAAAATACTGAGTATGCAATACTATGCATATATATGTATACTATATCTGAGCTTTTACTGAAACTTGCAATTAAATCATGGTTTGAAACCCAATTAATATTATGAACATGAATACAATCAATTTCAAGCAATGAAATCATGAATCTATACCTTGTAATTTAAAAAGAGGGTTCTTGGACTCCATGGGTGAAAGGAACCCATGAATGAACACCTAACATACCTGAGAAGATTAATTCTTGAAGGTTCTTGGTGAAATTCTTGAGATTGTTCTTGATTCTTAAAAACTAGGGTTTTTTTAACTTGTGAGAGAATGATTTATTCTTAATAGAAAGTGAGTGAATAATGAAATAATGAGCAATTAGTACTCTTTTAGGGATTAATTTCATTTTTAGAACTGATTAGGGCCGTGGAAAAATACCAATTTACCCCTAGAAAATTATTAAAATTTGTCACTGAAGAAACCAATTTTGGGCTTCACCACGATGTGGTGGCATCGCGGTGTGCCAATGGATATTGGCTGGAAATAGATTAAAAAGGACGAGTGTGAAAATGCACTTTGACGCGATGCGCCATAATCACGGAGTCCTACTGGAAAGTGATAATTAGGAAACTGGGCATTGGCACGACGTAATGGAATCGTGTTGCCTCATTGGAAATTGACAAGCGAGAACTGGAACATTGGCGCGACGTGGTGGTATCGTGATGGCTCATTGGAAATTGACAATTTTTATTTGGACCCTTAGCGCGACGCGGTGATGTGCTAGTTAGCACACTATTTTACAAAAATTTCTATAACTCTTCACTCGGGTATCGTATTTGGGTAAATTTTATACTGTTGGAAAGATGAATGAATTTCCTACACAATGGCAAGCTCTAAAATGAAATTTTTTAAAGTATTTTAAAATTTTTATATAGGAATACTTATATATTGAGAGTTAAACTGAGTTAGAGAAATATGGGGTATTATATTATCTCCCCCTTGGGATCATTCATCCTTGAATAAGAATGATTAAACTAAGAACTATTGATATACAGAGTTTATATATACTAAACATGCATATCTGATGTATGAGTGCATGACTGAACTGATCTATGAATGCATGACTATCATGAAGATGATATGCATTGTAACTAAAGTTTGTACTGAATCTGAACATGGAACTGTGTAAATCTAAGGAAAACTGTTACCTTAAACTAAGTCTGAGTTTGAGGAGAAGAGGTGAGGATACTTGGTCTGCATATCTGCTTCTGCTTCCCAAGTAGCTCTCTCAACGGACTAATTTCGCCAAAGAACTTTGACTAAGGAACCTTTTTTTTCCTTAGTTTGTGAATCTGATGATAACGGATTTGGACCAGAGCCTCTCCGAAAGAGAGATCATTCTAAATATCTATGCCCTCTAAGGGGACTATGACTGTTGGGTCTCCAATGCAATTCTTTAGCAAGGAGACATGGAACACTGGGTGCACTAAAGCTAGATCTGAAGGCAACTCAAGCTCGTAAGCTATATTTTTTAAATGACTGAGAATTTTGTAAGGATAGACATATCGGGGAATGAGTTTATCGTTCTTGCCGAACCTCTTTACTCGATTCATGGGAGAGATTTTCATGAACATAAAATCACTTCATATCTGCATACAATTTCTGTCGGCTTTGGGTTGCCCTAAGCCTTTATTTGATCAATTAAACCTTCTCTAAGGCATCAAAAAGTAAGTCAGGACCTACTACTATGGCCTCACCCACCTCAAATAAACCAATTGGAGATCTACATATCCTACCATAAAGATCCTCAAATGGAGCCATTTGAATACTGGAATAATAGCTGTTATTATATACAAATTCAATCAAAGGTAAATGGTAATCCCAACTACCTTTAAAATCAAAAACCCAGGCTCTAAAAATATCTTCTAGAGTCTGTATGGTTCTTTTTTCTTGACCATCCATCTGAGAGTGAAAGGTTGTATTAAGGTGAACTTGGGTACCAAGACCTTTTTAAAATGCTTTCCAAAAGTGAGAGGTAAACTGGGTACCTATATATGAGACAATGGATACTAGGACTCCATGTAACTTGATCAACTCTCTGATGTAGAGTTTGGCATAGTCCTCGACTGAATAGAAAGTATGATGTAATGCCCCAAACTTTTTTTAAGTCAAATCTAGTCTCCAGAAGAGTTAGTGATGACTTTATAAATGATTAATGTTTAAACCAGATAGAATTTTCCCAATTTTAACTTTTTATCATATGGGAAATTAAATTACCTTTCAAACGATACCAATTTTGTCCAAATTCGGTATCAGAGTAGAAAATTATGGATGTTTTGTTGAGAGCTATTAGCAGTTACTACGTAATCATATTTTCACGAACTTAGTTATCAGTAGTCACTACGTTATCATGTTAGTAGTTACTCTGTTATATAGTTATCGGTATCTCATATTATCAGTACTCAAACTCAGTAATCATGTTATGATGAACTTAGTTACAGTTACTATGTATTCATGGATGTATTCTCACGTTCATGTTATTCAGTCAGTTAGTATAGTTCATGCATGTGAACCCTTTGCATTCAGCCTACCTCACACGCATACCAGTATATTCAAATGTACTGACACATTTTCTCCATGGTGCTTTAGACCATAGGTTCAGAAGCGCGAGCTCCAGAGCATCAGTAGCATTCCAATCTCCACTGTCAGAGTTATCAGTGAATCCTCATCCTTCGAGGACATGAACATTAATTTATTATTTCATTAATTAATTTATTTCAGTAATTGGAGTTAGTTGGGGACATGTCCCATCAACTTCTTATTCAGATAGTACAGTCAGTTAGAGGCTTTCCAGAATACAATATGTTTAGATAGTTTATTTTAGTTGTTTTGGGTATTTCATACCCTATCCATATTTTATATTTTATCAGTTATGTTACAGCTTTGAATCTTACGGCCTTACAGCCTTTATTTCCGCATTTTTACTATATATTATGTAGTGTTCAGGTACAAATATTAGTAATGAGTTAGCTTGTCGTACTTCAAGGCCATGAGCACCGTGTAGCATTTCAGGTACCAGATTCAGGGCGTTACAACCCTCTAGTCATTGCACGATGCTTACAGTCCTCAGAGACCACAAACTAACCCATGAGCTGGTGCCTACTGTGATCACTGAGTAATATAATCATGAATGCGGAAGAGTAAATGAAGTGCCATAAGGTTTTAAATATCTGAATTCAAATTGAAATATATATCTAGGAAAATGACTATCTAAATCTGATAAATTACTGATAAACTAAATAACTAATTGACTGTAATGTCTGAAAAGCCTCTAAGATTGACTGACTGAGAGTTGATGGGACAAACCCCCAACTAACTCTACTGACTACTGAAATAAAGACATGAAATAAGATAGCCTGTCCTCGGGTGATGAGGACTCACCACTGCTACTTTACTGCTAAAAATCTAAGGGACTAAGTACGATTCGAGAACTGAGAATTAGCACCTATGATATTAGACATCATAGCGTAAAAGAAAGGTATGCGATCAGTACTTTGAATGTACTGGTATGCTAAATGAGGTAGGTTAACATTCAAGATTTCATTTATAGGAGTAATGGTCTATATAAATTTACATGTAAAGCATAGAATACTGAATAGAGAACATGAAATTTGTAGATACTGACTATGCATGAAAGTCTATAAAATACTGAAGTACATGAAAATCTATAAACATTGAGATGCATGACCAAGCATATGACAAGAACCGGATGAGATTACAAACTGAAACACTGAAAATAACTTAAATCTGTATGGTTTAGTCAAATGACACTAAGACTGAATAACTGAACTGGGACTACAACTAACACTATATTTGAGACTATGGGAGGTATCATTTGAGCTAATTAGGGTCCAACCTGTAACCCCAGTTAAAAGGGTGTTAATATCGTGCCATGGGTACTAATGCTGGCTGTGTAGATACACTAAACTGATATCATGACCAAAGGACTAAGGGTGTCAAGCCTGAACTGACAGGTGACCCCTGCGAGATTGTCAAGCATAATCTGACGGGTGACTACTCATATCCTATGATGGCTATGTAGTTCTGAAATTGCATTGCCTTATTGGAAATTGAAAAGCGGGATCTAGAACATTATGGTGGTAGCATGATGGCTCATTGGAAATTAAAAATTTCCTTTTGGACCCTTAGTGCGATGCGGTGATGTGCCAGTTGGCCCACTATTTTACAAAAACTACTATAACTCTTCACCCAGGTGTTGGATTTGGGAAAATTTTATAGCGTTGGAAAGCTGATTGAATTTTCTACATAATAGTAAGCTCTGAATTGAAAAAATTCTAAGTATTTTAAAAATTTTATATTGGAATACTCATTTACGAAGAGTTAAACTAAGCTAGAGAAATATGGGGTATCACATTATCTATACCTTGGGAACATTCGTCCTTGAATGAGACTGATTAAACTAAGAACTACTAATAGACTAAGTTTATGTATACTGAGCATTCATATCTATTACTTGAGTGCATGACTGAACTGATTTATGAATACATGACTGTCATGAAGATGATATGCACTATAATTGAAGATTGTACTGAATCTGAACATGGAACTTTGTAAATCTAAGAAAGACTCTTACCTTAAAATGAGTCTGAGTTTGCGGAGAAGAGGTGAGGATACTAGGTCTATATATTTGCTTCTGCTTCCCAAGTAGCTCCCTCGATGGACTAATTCGGCCAAAGAACTTTGACTAAGGAAACTTCTTCGTTCCTCAGTCTGTGAATCTGATGATCGAGGATTTGGACTGGAGCCTCTCCAAAAGAGAGATCATTTATAATATCAATTCCCTCTAAGGGGACTAGTCCTTGGCATAGTCCTTGGCTGAATAGGAAAAATGATGTAATACCCCAAACTTTATTTAAGTTAAATCTAGTTTCCAAAAGAGTTAGTAATGAATTTCTAAATGATTAATGTTTAAAATAGATAGAATTTCACAATTTCAACTTTTTATCATGTGGGAAATTGAATTATCTTTCAAATGATACCAATTTCATCCAAATCCGATATCGAAGTAGAAAGTTATGGACATTTTATTGAGAGCTGTCAGAATCGTCCAGGTGCGACGGGCAGGTTGACGGACCGTCGAGCTAGTGATGGACCATCGCCTAAACCATCATAGCTAAGGTAGTAAGTCAATCTTCTTACTAAGGTGGATGGACAGGTTGATGGACCATGGAGCTAGCGACGGACCATCGCCCCAGCCGTCGCTACTAAGGCAGTGAGTTCCTATTCTGGCCCAAGTGCGATGGTTAGAATGACGGATTATCGAGCCAGCGATGGACCATCGCACGAGCCTTCACAGATTCTATTCAATAATTTAAAGTCATTTCTAAAAGGGTATTTGGGTCTTTTTTCACCCATTTTAACCCCTAATTATACCAATACAATAGCTCATAACTTCATTATTCATTCACAACATCCAATTAGGGTTTCTCTCAAAAATCAATCCCCAAGAACAAGAAACCCTAGGTGCTTAATTCCAAGTGAAGAATTCAAGATTTCCTCCATAAATCCTTAAGAAATCATCCTCCCAGGTATGTCAAGTGTTTATTTATGAATTTATTTCGTCCATGAAGCCCAAGAATCCAATTTTAAATTATAAATTGTGATGTTTATGCGGTGGATTGATTACGATCATGTTGATATTGTGTATGATACCCAAGTTGGAATCGTTAAATGTGTTTTCATTAATTTATGCTAGCATATGGATTGAAATCTACTAAATTGTGTTGATTTAATCAACCATGACGAATTAAGTTAGTGTCCAAGCGTAAGATTATAGTTACGCATGCAAGGTGTTTGATAAAATGCCTAAGAGAATAGGAAACATGCCTTATGACTCAATTGTGACCAAAATGATGAACCTATGTTTCACCATTAAGTTCAAATGACTCCCATGTTCTTGTTATGCTTTGTGATGGATTGATGTAATGCTCATGAGATTAGGCTTATGAAATTATGACATGTTTACTTGCACTTCTATTCATGTGTGAGCTTATGGCATGCAAATACTTCATGAATATCCCCGATGGTTGTACTTTGAATTGTTGACTATTGTCATGTGTCAAGAAGTGTCAAGTCTTGTTAGTTTTATGCTATTGGATCCTGGGGGTACTTGTACCCAATAATTTAGCTATGTGCCTAGAGCCAATGTCATGTTTTCAAGATACTCTCAGTCAAGCCATGTTCAGTAGAATTCAATCAGTCTCATCACTCAGGAAAACTCAGTAATCTCAATAATTTCAGTTAGTGATCAGATCTCAGTGATACTCCATCAGTTAACAGAACTCAGTAAACTCAGTCCAGTTAGTTGAGTATAATTAATTTAGTGTCTAATCAGATGGGAGTAAGATTTAACACCTAGTGAGCCTAAGGATGGGAACTTACTTGAGAGTAGAGGGTGTGATTCTTAAAAGCAATCCTTGCGCTCCAGAACTACATAGCCAACGTAGGTTGAGACATCAAACCTATTCGATGAGGGTTGATGAGGTGGCTTAACCTATTATATGAGGGTCCTACCATTCTCCTTAGAGTACCTGTTAGATGAGACATCACTCACAGCTTGTCCTTACCAGTGGTACGGTATTGACACCCTTCCAATTGGGGTTACAAATTGGACCCCACCTCAGCTATAATGCTTTATTTGGGGCATGTCGGTTAGATGACTACTTCCCACAGTTATAGTCTCAGTATCAGTAATAAAACTCAGGTAGTTCTATAGAATTCAAGACTGTCAGATACAGTTACCCAGTTCAGTACGAAACTCAGCTAGTTCCATAAAAAATAGGGCTATCAGACACAGTCATTCAGCTACTAGTACAATAGTTAGATGAGACCTATGTTATCAGTATTTAGATTCAGTGATAACTTGATATCAGATACAGTTCACGTATTTATGCATATATTCTCACGTTCATGTTATTTGTTCACGTAGTATTATTCATACATATAAACCTTTGCATTCAGCCCACCACACTTGCATACCAGTACATTCAATCATACTAACGCATTTATGCTATGATGTTTTATACCATAGGTTCAAAAGCATGAGCTCCAGAGCATCGGTAGCATTCCAGTCTCAATAGTCAGAGTTAGCAGTGAGTGCTCATCCTTCGAGGACATGATCAATACTTTATTATGTCATTACTTAGTTTATTTCAATAGTTGGAGTTAGTTGGGGACATGTCCCATCAACTCCTTATTTAGACAGTTCAGTTTTAGAGGCTTTCATACTAAGTATGTTCAGACAGTTTATTTTAGTTCATGTTTTGGTATTGATATACCGTACTCTTAGAAAGTCTGTTTTATCTATTTGAACCTTATGGCATGTTCCAGTATATTATTTTCGCATTTTATATGATGTCATATATTATACAGGTACAAATAGCAATCATGGGTTAGTTTTTGGTCCTTCGGGGTCATGAGCACCGTGTAGCATTTCGGGTATCAGATTCGGGGCATTACAAACTTGGTATTAGAGCCTAAGGTTCAATAGAGTCCTAGGAAGTCTGAAAGCTGTATCTAGTAGAGTCTTGTACATGGGTGTGTTGTGCACCACATTTATGTGAAGAAGACTATGAGATGTTTTAGGAATATTTTACTATCTTTCAGTATTCATGTCATGCCAGTGATCATAATTTCAAGTTAAGCTCTCAGTCTAATCCTTTTCTCTACCGCTTACAGAACATGCCTCCCAAGAAGAGAACTGGGAATTAGTCAGCCCCTCAGCCTGAAGTTTCTTTGGTCGTATATGTATCTCATGTAGATTTTAAAGTTGCATTCAATACTTTTACTCAGTCAGTTGCTACTCAGAATGAATGACCGATTATCATTTCAGCCAACCCAGTGGATAATTTAGCTACAGCCAGGATTCAAAACTTCACCCGAATGAATCCTCTATCCTTTTTCAGGTCTAAGTCGGATGAGGACCTCTCAGGAAATCCTTGATCAAGTTCAAAAGGTTATCGATATCATGGGGGTTACTCCTTGTAAGAGTGCTGAGCTAGCTGTATATTAGTTGCAGGATTTTGCTCATACTTAGTTCAAACAGTGAAAGTTAGAAAGGTCAGTTAATGCAGGATCCAAAGAGTGGGAGAAGTTTATCACTATATTCCTAGAGAGGTCCCTTAGAGCTGAGAGAAGCTAAGGAGTTAGAATTTATCAACCTCAGGAAGGGCAACATGACGGTGAAAAAGTATTCTCTTAAGTTTACTCAATTAGCCAGATATGATCTCCATGTGGTTGCAGATAGCAGGGCCAAGATGAGTAAGTTTGCCTCTGGGGTGAATGATTGTATGGTTAATGAGTGCAGGTCTGCGATATTGAATAGTGAGATGAACATAGCCAGGCTTATGACCCATGCTAAATAGATAGAAGAGAAAAAGATGAAGATGAGGGAGAAGCAGAATAAGAGAGCAAGGAAAAGTAGTTTCAAATTTACTCAGCCTAAGTATGAGGGAGTAAACCGTTCTCAGTTCCATCCTAAATCATTAGTTTCAGCTCCTTCTTCAGCTAGTACTCTAACTCCGAAGTTCAGGGTTGGTAATAGAGATAAGGCGCCAGACTCTAACTCTCTGGGTAGTGTTAGCAATGCTCAAACTAATCCCCTTTGTCAGACTTATGGTAAGAACCACAAGTGTATGTGCAGAGCTGGCAGCGATGTCTGTTTCGGATGTGGCAGGCTAGGCCATAGAGCCAGAGATTGTCCCCAGTCAGGTTATCAAGGTCAGCAGAACTGTTCCTCAACTCAGTCCAGTCGCCCAAATCAGCAGGGTGCCACTTCTAGTGCTACTAGTGAGCAATGACCAAATTGACTTTACGCTCTCCAGTCCCGACAGGATAAGGGAAATTCTCCTGATATGGTTACTGGTACATTACAGATCTTTTACTTGAATGTTTATGCTTTGCTAGATCCAGGGGCTTCCTTTACTTTTGTTACTCCTTAATAGCAGTTGATTTCGGAGTCGGTCCTAAAATTCTAAAAGAGCCCTTCTCAGTATCTACCCCAGTGGCTAAAACTATCATACACCAATGGGAATACAAGAACTGTCCGATTATGGTATCTCAGAAAATTATTCCAGCAGACTTAGTCAAATCAGAGATGACTAATTTTGATGTCATTCTCAGTATGGATTTGCTTCATTCCTGCTATGCCATAATCGACTATAGAAAAAGAGTTATCCAATTTCAATTTTCGAATGAACTTGTCCTAGAATAGAGGGGTAGTACTTCAGCTTTCAGAGGTCAGCTTATTTCTTGCCTTCGGGCATGGAAAATGATATCTAAGGGATGTGTATATCATCTTGTTGGAGTTAAGGACACTAGTTCTAAAACTCCCAGTCTTGAATCAGTCCTATTCATGAATGAATATTCAGATGTCTTTCCTAAAGATCTTCCAGGAATTCCTCCTGAAAGGGAAATAGACTTCGGCATTGATCTTCTTTTAGATACTCAGTCAATATCTATTCTGCCATACAGATGGCACCAGCAAAACTTAGAGAATTGAAGGAACAGTTGAAGGATCTCCTAGATAAGGGATTCATCAGACCCAGTGTGTCCCCATGAGGTGAACTAGTCTTATTCGTGCGAACGAAAGACGGTTCTCTCAGAATGTGTATAGACTACCGCCAACTCAATAAAGTCATGATCAAGAACAAGTATCCACTTCATAGAATTGATGACTTGTTTGATCAACTTCAGGGTGCCAACTATTTTTCTAAGATAGACCTCATATCAGGCTATCATCAGCTCAGAGTCAGAGAATGTGACATTTCAAAAATAGCTCTATTAGAAGCTCTTTATGGTAGGAGATGTAGGTCTCCATTCGGTTGGTTTGAAGTTAGTGAGGCCACAATAATAGGGCCTGACTTAGAATTTGATGCCTTAGAAAAAGTCCAGTTTACCAGAGAAAGACTCTAGCCTGCTTAGAGACAATAGAAATCTTATGCAGATATACGTAGAAAGGATTTTGAGTTTGATATTAGTGATTATGTCTATCTAAAGATCTCTCCCGTGAAGGGAGTGAAGCGGTTCGGCAAGAAGGGAAAGATCAGTCCTAATATGTTGATCCCTTTAAAATTCTCAATCGTTTCAGCAAAGTAGCTTATGAGCTCGAGTTGCCTTCAGATCTAGCCTCGGTTCATCCAGTCTTCCATGTATCTTTACTCAAGAAGTGCATAGGTGACCCAGTAGTCATAGTCCCTATTTAAAGCATAAATGTTCAGAACAGCCTCTCTTATGAAGAGATTCCAGTCAAAATCCTAGACTATCAAGTTCGTAGACTGAGGAACAAAGAAGTCCCTCTATTGAAAATTCTTTGGAAGAATCAGTCCGTTAAGGGAGCTACTTGGGAAGCAGAAGTATATATGCGAACTAAGTACCGTCACCTCTTCTCTGCTAACTCAGATCTAGCTCAAGGTAATAGTTCTCCTTAAGCTTTTCAGTTTCATGTTCAGGTTTCAGTTATAAGCTTAGTATCCATTTCATGTTCATAATTCCATTATAAACTTGTAATTAAATAACATTGCATATTCAGTCATTTATTCATGTATCAGTTCAGTTAAGTAATCATGCATCTGATATGTATTCTCATTGTGACAAACTTAGTTTCTCAGAACACTCAGTCATGTATTCAGGAATCAGTTACTCATGTTAGTCATGGAGTCATGTTTCTGCCATTCATGTTTAGGATGTGCTTCATTCTAACATTTATCCCCTCTCAATTAGTCTTATTCAAGGATGAATGTTTCCAAGGGGTAGATATTGTAATACCCCAAACTTTTTTTAAGTCAAATCTAGTCTCCTAAAGAGTTAGTGATAACTTTCTAAATTATTAATGTTTAAAGTAGATGGAATTTCCACAATTTCAATTTTTTATCATGTGGTAAATTGAATTATCTTTCCAACGATACCAATTTCGTCCAAATCTAGTAGCGTAGTAGAAAGTTATAGACGTTTTAGTGAGAGCTGTCAGAACCGCCCAGGTGCGACGGGCAGGTTAACGGACAGTCGAGCTAGTGATGAACGGTTGCCTAAATTATCGCAACTAAGGAAGTAAGTCAATATTTTGGCTAAGGTACAATGGATAGGTTGATGGACCGTCGACCCGTCGCTACTAAGGCAGTGAGTCCCTATTCTAGCCCAAGTACGACGGTCAGAATGATGGACCGTCGTACGAGCCATTGCAGATCACGTTCAGCAATTTAAATCCATTTTTAAAAGGGTATTTGGGTCTTTTTCCACCCATTTTAACCCCTAATTATACCAAGACAATAGCTCATAATTTCATTATTCATTTAGAACATCCAATTAGGGTTTCTCTCAAAAATCAATCCCTAAGAACAAGAAACCCTAGGTGCTTTATTCCAAGTTAAGAATTCAAGATTTTCTCCACAAATCTTTATGAAATCATCCACCCAGGTATGTAAAGTGTTCATTCATGGATTCCTTTCGTCCATGAAGCCCAAGAATCCAATTTTAAATTATAAATTGGGATGTTTATATTGTGGATTGATTACGATCATGTTGATGTTGTGTATGATACCCAAGTTGGAATCGTTAAATATGTTTTCATTAATTTATGCTAGCATGTGGATTGAAATATACTAAAATGTGTTGATTTAATCAACCATGATGAATTAATTTAGTGTCCAAGCCTGAGCTTATATTTATGCATGCAAGGTGTTTGATAAAATGCCTAAGAGAATAGGAAACATGCCTTATGACTCAATTGTGACCAAAATGATGAACCTATGTTTCACCATTAAGTTCAAATGACTCCCATGTTCTTGTTATGCTTTGTGATGGATTGATGCAATGCTCATGAGATTAGGCTTATGAAATTATGACATGTTTACATACACTTCTATTGATGTGTGAGCTTATGGAATGCAAATACTTCATGAATATCCCCAATGAATGTACTATGAATTGTTGACTATGGTCATGTGTCAAGAAGTGTCAAGTCTTGTTAGTTTCATGCTATTGAGTCCCAGGGGTACCTATACTCGACAATTTAGCTATTTTCCTAGAGCCAGTGTCCTATTTTCAAGATACTCTTAGTCAAGCCATGTTCATTAGAGTTTAGTCAGTTTCATAACTCAGGAAAACTCAGTAATCTTAGTAATCTCAGTAATTTTAGTCTGTCATAAGATATCAGTGATACTCCTTCAATTAACAAAACTCAGTAAACTCAGTCTAGTCAGTTTAATATAATTAATTTAGTTTCTAATTAGATGGGAGTAGGATTCAACACCGACTGAGCCCAAAGATAGGAACTCACGTGCGAGTAGAAGGTGTGATTCTTAGAAATAATCCTTGCACTCTAGAACTACGTAGCCAATGTAGGTTAAGACATCTAACCTATTATATGAGGGTTGATGAGGTGGATTAACCTATTAGATAAGGGTCTAACCGTTCTCCTTAGAGTACCTATTAGATGAGGGATCACTCATATCTTGTCCTTACTAGTGGTGCGGTTTTGACACCCTTCCAATTGGGGTTACAGATTAGACCCCAACTCAGCTATAATACTTTATTTAGGGCATGTCATTTAGATGACTACTTCCCACAGTTACAGTGTCAGTCTGAGTAATAAAACTCAGGTAGTTCTATAGAATTCAGGACTATTAGATGTAGTCACCCAGTTCAGTATAAAACTCAGCTAGTTCCATCAGAAATAGGACTTTAGACACAGTCATTTAGATAATAGTATAGCAGTTATACGAGACCTATGTTATCAGTATTCAGATTTAGTGATGTCTTGATCTCAGATACAGTTCACGTATTTATGTATGTATTCTCACATTCATGTTATTTGGTCAACTAATATTTTTTATACATATAAACCCTTGCATTTAGCCTACCTTACTTGCATACCAGTACATTCAATCGTACTGACGTATTTACGCTATGGTGTTTTATACAATAGGTTCAGAAGCACAAGATCCAGAGCATCAGTAGCATTCTAGTCTCAGCAGTCAGAGTTAGCAGTGAGTCCTTATCCTTCGAGGACATGATCATTACTTTATTATGTCATTACTTAGTTTATTTAAGTAGTTGGAGCTAGTTGGTGACATGTCCCATCAACTCCTTATTTAGATAGTTCAATTTTAGAGGCTTTCAGACTACAGTATGTTCAGACAATTTATTTTAGTTCATGTTTTGGTATTGATATACCATACTCTCAAATAGTATGTTTTATATGTTTTGAACCTTATGGCATGTTCCAGTCTATTATTTCCACATTTTACATGATGTCATATAGTATACAGGTACAAATATCAGCATGGGTTAGGTTGTGGTCCTTCGGGGTCATGAGCACCGTGTAGCATTTTGGGTATCAGATTTGGGACGTTACATATAAATTGGCAAGAAATGAGAAAATTTGGTCATCCTATCTATGATAACCCAAATCGAATCATGCTGATGACGAGTACGAGGTAAACCCATCACAAAGTCCATGTTCACTTCTTCCAACATTCATGTAGGAATACTAAACCCCTGCATGGACCTACAGGCTTCTAGTACTTGATCTTAATCTGCTGACATGTAGAACACTTAGCTACAAACTCTACGATGTCTTTCTTCATCCTACTCCACCAATAGATCTCCTGCAAATTGTTGTACATCTTAGTGGCCCTGGATGAATTGAGTAATATGCACTGTGTGCTTCTGCAAGAATCCATTGCCTCAAGTCATCTACAAATGGCACACATCGATGACCCTAGAAACACAACACACCATTTCCCCCTTGGGAAAAAACCTCTACATTTTGATCTTTGACTAAATCTTTCAACTTAACTAGACTGGGATATCTATTCTGCTTTTCCTTCACTTCAGAAACTAAAGTTAATTCTGAACTATTCTGCACCCAAACACTACCCTCTGCTGAATTAACTAAGCGTACATCTAGTCGGGCAAGATAATGAACTTCCTAAGCTAACTTCTTCTTACCACTCTCAACATGAGAAACACTACCCATAGACAACCTATTGAGAGCATCTGCCACCATATTGGCCTTGTTCGGATGATACAAAACACTCTTATCATAATCTTTCAACAACTCTAACCATTTCTCTGACACAAATTTAAATCTTTCTGAGAGAATACATACTGCAAGCTTTTTTTATTTGTGAACATATCAACATGCACCCCATACAAATAATGCCTTCAAATCTTTAAGGCAAACACTGCAGCTGCTTACTCAAGATCATGGGTAGGGTAATTCTTCTCATGGGGCTTAAGCTGTCTAGAGGCATAGGCTATGACCTTACCTCTTTGCATGAGGACACAACCTAAACCAACTTTGGATGTATCACAGTACATAACAAACCCATTTGAACCATCTGGTAACGTTAGGACTGGGGCTATAGTGAGTCGAGTCTTCCTCATATGAATCTGACCAGTGAAACTTGACTTTCTTCTGAGTCAATCTAGAGATAAGGGTGGAATAGATGAAAACCCTTTAAAAAACCAATGGTAATAGATAGCTAAACCCAAGAAGCTCCTGATATCTAATGGAGAAATAGGTCTAGGCCAATTTCTCACCGCTTCAGACTTTTGAGGATAAAATCTAATTCCATCACCGAAAATAATATGACCAAAGAATGCTACTGACCTTAGCCAAAATTTGCACTTACTGAATTTGGCGAAGTACTGATGAGCTCGGAGAGACAAGAATGTCATCGATGAAGACTATAACAAACATGTCCAAGTACTACTTGAACACACAATTCATTAAGTCCATGAAGTCTATTGGGGCATTTTTTTAGAGCAAAGGACATGAGTAGAAATTCGAAGTGGCCATACCAGGTTTGAAAAGTTATTTTTGAAATGTCACATTCTCTGACTTTGAGCTAATGATAGCTTGATCTGAGGTCTATCTTAGAAAAGTAACTGGCACCCAGAAGTTGGTCAAACAAGTCATTGATTCTAGTAAGTGGATATTTATTCTTGACTGTGACTTTGTTCAACTGACGGTAGTCTATACACATTCTAAGAGAATAATCTTTCTTTCTCACGAATAAGACTGGTGCACCCCACGGGGACACATTGGGTCTGATGAACCCTTTGCCTAAAAGATCCTTTAACTATTCTTTTAATTCTCTAAGTTCATCTAGAGCCATTTTGTATGGAAGAATAGATATGGGTTGAGTATCTAGAAGAAGGTCTATTCCGAAGTCGATTTCCCTTTCGGGAGGAACTCAAGGAAGATCTTTGGAAAACACATCTGAGAATTCATTTACTACTGTAAATGACTCAAGACTAGGAGTCTCTAATCTAGAGTCTTTGACTCGGACAAGATGATAGACACATCCCTTGGATATTATTTTTCTCGCTCTAAGGTATGAAATCAACTGACATTTAAGAGCTGTGGTACTATCCCTCCATTCAAGGACTGGTTCATATGGAAACTAAAACTGAACAATTCTATTTCTACAATCAACTGAGGTATAGCATGAATTGATCCAATCCATGCAGCGAATGACATCGAAATCCATCATCTCTAACTCTACTAAGTCTGCTGAAGTAACTTTTTGAGATATATCATAATGGGATAGTTCCTGTATGCCGTTCAGGCTATGATAGACTAACCCACTAGGGTAGATACTAAAACAGTTTCTATTAAGATTTCTAGTTTGATTTTGAAGTTGACTACTATGTAAGGAGTTACAAAAGACAAAGAAGCTCCTGGATCTAATAAGTCATAAGCATGCAAATGGAATATCTGTAATGTACCAGTGACCACATCAGGAAAAATTTCCTGATCTTGTTTGGACTGAAGTATATAGAGCCTATTTGGGCGTTGCCCACTGGTGGTACTAGAAGCAACACCCTACTGATTTGGGCGATCGGACTGAGATGAAGAATGATTGTATTAAACCTGTGAAACTGACTAAGAACAATCTCTAATTCTATGGCCTGTCTTGCCACAACCGAAACAAGCATCACTACCAGCCAAGCAGACGCCCTATGGTTTCTACTGCATTTTTGACAAAGGGAATTTGTTTGAGCACTGCTGACACTACCCTGAGATTTAGAGTCTGGTGCCCTATCTTTGTTACCATTTCTAAACTTAGGTACTGAAGCACTAACTGAGGACAGAGATGGAACTAAAAATTTAGGGAAATACTAAGAATGGTTACCGCCTTCTGACTTAGGCTGAGTGAAATAAAAACTACCTATTCTAGCTCTTTTGTTCTCCTTCTCTCTATCTTCATATTCCTAGGCTCTTCTATCTATTGAGCATAGACCATAAGCCTGGAAATGTCCTTCTCCTTAGTTAAGATCTCAGTTCTGCACTCCTTAACTACACTCTCTAACACCCCAAATACGAACTTGGTCATCCTGGACCTATTGTTTGCTACTACATGGGGAGCATACCTGGCTAACTAAGTAAACTTGAGGGAATACTCCTTCACACTCATGTTTCCTTGCCTAAGATTGATGTACTCTAACACCTTGGCTTCTCTCAACTCTAAGGGAAAGAATCTATCTAGAAAAGTAGTAACAAACTCTTCCCACTATAGGCTCTGCATCTGTGCCCCTGTCTACCTTCCACTGCTTAAACCATGTATGAGCTACATCTTGTAGCTGATAGGTAGCTAACTCAGCACTCTCACTATATGTCACTCCCATAATATCTGTGACTTTTTGAACTTGATCGAGGAACTCCTGTGGATTCTCTTCAAACTTAGCTCTTGAGAATAGGGAAAGATTCATTCGGCTGAAGTCCTGAATCCTGGATGCAGCAGTATTGGCCACTAGGTTGGCCTAAACAATAGTTGGACATTCAATTTGACCTACAACATAATGTGCTAGAGTGGTGAACATAGCTCTGAATTTTGCATGAGAGATATGCTCGCCCAAGGGATCAGCCTGAATGGGTTGAGGTGCCAATTGGGTTCCTGTTCTTCTTTCATTGGTCTTTCTGGAAGGCATGTTTTGTAAATGAAAGGAAGAAAAGAATTAGACCGAGAGTTTAACTTGAGCTCATGCTCACTCACATGACATAAAAACTGAAAGAAGGGAAACTTTCCTAAGTGTGGCACGCTACACACCCATGCACAAGACTCTACTTGATGTGGCTTTAAGGTTCCCTAGGACTCTGTTGAACCTGAGGCTCCAAGTTTGTAACACCCTGAGTCTGTACCCTGCATGCCACATGGTGTTTACAACCCCGAAGGACCACAAGCTAACCCATGACTGGCACCTGCTGTGAGCACTGAATAATAATACTGAAATAATATGGAAGTTAGATTGAAATGCCATAAGTTTCAAAATATGAATACAGATAATAATAAAATCTTATAATGAAATCCGCAAAACTAAATACTGTCTGAATAGTCTAGTTTAAAAAAGCCTCTAACTGAACTTTTTGAAAGTGGAGTTGATGGTACTAGCCCCCAACTAACTCCAACCACTGAAATATTAAAGCTAATGAAAATACTAAAATAAAAGCATATCCTCGATAGATGAGGACTCACTACTGAGTCTACTAATGCTATCTAAATCTGTCTATGCACGATTAGGAACCTAAGCATCCAAACCTATGATATGAGACATCATAGCACAAAGAGAAAATATGCATCAGTATGTGAAATATACTGGTATGTTAGATGAGATAAGGCTGAATGTAAGGGTTCATATACATGAATAGTAACTAACTAAGTGATATAGAATAACTGAATAAAAGTACATGAATAACTGAAACTACTGTAAAATACTGAGTATGCAATACTGTGCATATATATGTATACTATATTTGAGCTTTATTGAAGCTGAGTACTAATTTTTGAAACTGAGTAACTGATGTCTGTGATTATTGATAGCTGTATTACTGATATTAAGTGACTTTGTCTGACAGTCTTAGTTCTGTAGAACCGGACTGAGTTCTATACTGAGACTGAAACTGTGGGAGGTAATCATCTAATCGACATGCCCCTTTTCTAAATAGATTTGGGGTCTAACCTGTAACCCTAGCTGGAAGGGTGTTAGTACCGTGCCACGAGTAAAGATAAGTTGTTGAGTCATACTCATCTGGCACATACTCTAATGAGAATAGTGGTACCCTCAACTGGCAGGCTAAAACACCTCATCAACCCTCAACTGGCAGGTTGATGTCTCAACCTATGCTGGCTACATAGTTTTGAAACTCAATGACTGCTACTAAGGGTCACACCCTCTACTGGAAGGTGAGTCCCCATCCTTGGGTTGACTTGGTGCTAAATCCTACTCCCATATGAAGAACACTAAGTCTAATACTAGACTGAACTGGACTGATATTGAATTTTACTAAGTTCTATAACTGACTGAGTACTACTGACCGTGACATTACTAAGACTATTTTGTAACTACTATAGCTCTAGGTAAATAGCTAGATTTTTGGGTATTAGATACCACTGGGACTCGATAGCATTAAAAGTAAAGCATGCATGGTCATAGAAGTTTAGAAATACTTGGTTGTTAATAATGGATTCATTTAGGCATTTTTTCAAACACTTGATATACATGAGCTTGTACATGAATGGGACCACATAACGACATGTCATGCTAGCACTAGTCAATTCACATAAGCATTTCATCAAACACTTGGGGAGTATGGTTATTTCATATAATACTAGTCAACACATGAATATCATGAATACAATACTCAATTACAAATTAAAGGGTTTATCATGATAATCACATAGTCATCACACATACTATTTAATTTCAAACTTGCAATTAAATCATGGTTTGAAACCCAATTAATATTATGAACATGAATACAATCAATTTCAAGAATTGAAATCATCAATCTATAACTTGTAATTTAAAAAGAGAGTTCTTGGACTCCATGGGTAAAAGGAACCCGTGAATGAACACCTTACATAGTTGAAAAGATTAATTCTTGAATGTTCTTGGTGAAATTCTTGAGATTGTTCTTGATTCTTGAAAACTAGGGTTTTGTTAACTTGAGAGAGAATGATTTATTCTTGAGGGAAAGTGAGTGAATAATGAAATAGTGAACAATTAGTTCTCTTTTAAGGCTTAATTTCGTGTTTAGAACTTATTAGGGCCGTGGAAAAATACCACTTTACCCCTGGAAAATTATTAAAATTCATCACTAAAAACCCAATTTTGGGCTTCACCACAACGCGGTGGTATCGCGGTGAGCCACTGGATCTTCGATGAAAACTTCTTAAGAAGGACGAGTGCAATAATACACTTTGGCGCGACGTACCATAATCGCGGAGTCTCACTAGAAAGTGGAAATTAGGAATCTGGGCATTGGCGCAACGTGATGGAATTGCGTTGCCTCACTGGAAATTGACAAGCGAGAACTAGATCATTGGTGCGATGTGGTGATATCGCGATGGCTCACTGGAAATTGACAATTTCTATTTGGACCCTTAGCATGCACGGTGATGTTCCAGTTGGCACACTGGTTTACAAAAACTGCTATAATTCTTCACCCGGGTATCGAATTTGGACGAATTTTATATCATTAGAAAGGTGAATGAATTTCCTACACAATGGTAAGCTCTAAACTGAAAAAATTCTAAGTATTTTAAAATTTTTATATAAGAATACTTATGTAATGAGAGTTAAACTAAGCTAGAGAAATACAGAGTATTACAGCCGTTATGAAATATCTGTCATAGAAATGTGCATTCAAGGAATGATTGGGGCCTTCTATACATGCTCCAAGGAATTAAGCCTTAAACTTTTGAAGAATTAGCTATGTACGCTCATAGAATGATGTCACCTGTTTTTGTTCCTAGGAAAGAAGTCACGAAATTCAAAGACTTATCAGAAGATCAAATTGGGGATCTATGACGACAATTGTAAGTTTTACGAAGGCTCCCACAAGAGAAAAGTTAAAAGAAACTCCAAAGTAATAAATACTAGAGGTGAAAAATCAACCAATCTTTAAGGAGTTACAAGCAAGGAATATCCTTTTCCTGACTCTAATGTTCCTGGGATTCTTGAGGAGATTCTAGCCAAATAAGTCATTGAACTCCCTAAGTCAAAGCGACCTGAAGAATAAAAAAAGTCAATGATCTTAAGTACTGCAAATTTCACCGCATTGTTAGTCATCATACCAAAAAATACTTCATCCTAAAGGAAAAAATCATGGTGTTAATGCGAGAGGAAAAGATCATCATTGATAATAGCGATATAGTTGATACAAATCATTACTGTTAGTTTTGATTAAATGCATTAGTAAAATTGATGACATGTATAAAAGATTTGACATATATATTGGAAAATATTGATTTTCTGTATTTACCGATTGATCTTTGTGGATATGGCCAGTAATTGATGTTTTAACATTGGCATAGTCTGGTTTTTGATTCACCACAGCTTCAACAAGAGCATCTAATGTGCCAATTTCAATATTCATACTATACGCTTCAAACTCCTGTTAGAGTTAAAATAAAACATATACAAAAATAAATCCCTTCATTCTTTTAAGGGTCAATTTAATAAAATGAGATAAGTAACTGTCAGGACCCGAGCCGAGGCCCTGGCCGCGATAGGCATCCCAAAGCATACAGGCCCGAGACACCCCTTAGCATGTAATTATAAGTATAACTCATATGATATAAATGTATGAAAGATAAACTCAAAACTTGGTATTCCCTAAATCAAACTGAAAGCTTCATAAATCATATTAAAAGGGAACATTTAAATCCAATCTAAAACCATCAACGAAGCCTCTACTAAACTGAAAACAATAGTCTAACTAGACTGGGACAAGGCCCCCGTATGGACTATAACAACTATAAAAGGGAAATAACACATGGGATAGATGCCTGCCGATGTAAGGGACGCTCACCAATCTTTGAAAGTCTGGAAAATAATCTACTGGTTTACAGGACCACGGAAATGGGCCTCAAAACCTGAAATATAGGGGTCAATATTCAAAAATACTGGTATGTAAGACAATCCATAATAACTTATTTTTATACAACATAAGTGAGAGCATTTTATAAAAAATTTAGCATAAGGTAAATGAAAAAACAAGGCCATAATTTATTGAGCTTCAAAACATTTTCTTGCAATCATGCCTCACTCTTTGTTTTACTTCTGAGCTAGATGGGTCACCCTACATTCGTACTAATCTACGAGCTATATGGATTCTACCCTTAATTTGACGGCCAAACACCCAATCCGAGTTTGCCGCAAGGATTGAGGTCCATCATAATACTACGCCATAGGGTTTTCGCCAGCATATAATCCATATTACATGACATAATAAACCTGTATCGGCAAAATACGGTTTTGGGCAATGCATTGTCTGAACTCATGCCTTCTTCGGGTGACCATCTCACTCTCTTTAAGTCCATTTTTAGTTCTTTAAAACCATGTTTCATGCTCTTAAAATGTTTATTTCTTTCATGCTAAGGGCACTCCATAGTAGGTATCATCATACCTAGACTAGCAAGCCATATCATATCAAAACCATAGCCCTTCTCATTAAAAATCATTCAAATGACTACCAAAAGATTTAACAAATAACATGCGAGTTCTTATTTTTAAAAGCATATGAAACTTATGCAAACACACTCTATCTTCAAGACTTTAACACATGGTGGTCAATTCTTTCATCAAGCACATGCAGTTTCTTCATTAGGAAAACATAACATTTAGAATAGAAATTTCCTCTTTGAAAAAAACATGTGAAACAATAGTGTATAATAATCAAGAGGCATTTAAAACTCAATAATTATCATCAATCATAAAACGGCCCCAAACATTTGTCATACATTAGTCTCATGATCAAAAGAGGGACTTATAGTTCATGCTGTCAAACTAAATTCACAACTCATAACATGCTAAGACCATAATTTCATCATGTGAAAAGGAAATTTTACAAATCTTACTCATAAAACACTTTTCGAAACTCATATCATATATTCGGATGATTACAACTTAAGTTTATGAAAAAACCTCATGATAAATGCACACTTTCATCAAAATGGGATTATGATGCATGCTCTTCAAACAATTACCAAAACCCTTTTCATATATATACATATATAACTTTTAAAATTATTAAAAAAATGTAAAACCTATGCCCATGAAGTTTAGGATAGTTTCACATACCTTTTGATGGAGAAAGATGAAAGAAAACATGGAGAAATTGGACTCCCTAAGCTTGAATCCTTAACCCTAGGTAGTTTCCCCAATTTTGATTTAAGGAAGATGATTAGGGATTTTATAAGAGAAAATATCGTGTTTAACATTTAATAATCATCCAAAGAGGGTTAGGAATGGTTATGGGATGATAAAAGACCTTTATGCTCTTAAAATAAGTCAAACAAAACACTTTTTGACGTCCTGGATAGGCTATGCTTTGCATAGCCAAAGAAAACCTTAAGGTTTGCATCGCATGTCCATTGCATAGCTGAGGCAGAGTGGTTAGGTGATTTTTTTGCGACTCATGGCCATCGTACACCCTGGACAGTGCCTCGTTCAAACACTCATAACTTTTGACTCCAGACTAGAATTGACCAATGGTCAGTGGAGTTGGAAAGAAGACTCGAAGGGATTTAATTTCATATCTAGTAGGACACATAACTCTTTATATCCAAGGAGAAATAGTCACTGAAAGTTGACCCATGCAAAAATCGTCAACTAAAAGTCAATAGATAGGAAAGTGCTCAACTTAACTTTTTAGCTAGGAGATTTTTACGATGTATATTCATCTCAAAGGATGTTCCCACACTAAGTAAATGTTATTCATTCTTATATATGAATAGAAATCATTGGGTATAGGTCTATAAATGTAGGAAAGATAGTTCAACGTTAGCCCAGAAGTGCAGGGTGTTACATTATCTCTCCCTTGGGATCATTCATCCCTGAATGATGGATAGAAACTTGTTAAAGCTCTAATAGTATGGAATAAAGAACGTAACCTTGCATTGAACATTTTTTTTCCCCAACAAAATATGCAATGGTATCAAAAGAGCTTCATGATAACTCATAGTGAATTGTGTAAGCACGAAGTGTGAGATTAGAAGAATTGACATAGAGATGACTTTGCACACGAGTTCTAGGGATCATAATCATTACAACATAGTGTATGAGTTTATTTGGTAATCATAGGCCTGATTTATATCGGTATAATCATGAAATTAGATTTTGCGGGAGATAGGATAGAAGCATTCTCTACATTACAAGATACAACAAATAGACTTAAACTTAGGGACACTACTCGTCTATTCCCCAAACAATAAATAACGTATTTCATCATTTCCAACTTAGAACAACTCCCCAGACTTATCCATGCTACAAAATTCAAGAACATGAACTAGGTACACATAATACTTATACATATAAAATCTTATCCAAAAACATGCTACCTGGGGGTTCAACTTTTTCTTATATACCTATGCCCTTATCCACTTAATGACTCAACCACAATTCATCATTTTAAAACACTAGTCCTCATGTGCATAAATATCACAATTATCTACTCCTTTTTTCCACAAGTTGATAACCTAGGCTATTTCACACATCACATGAAACCTACTACTTGCTCCCACAAAACATGCATTATTAATCTTAAGCTACTATTTTTTACCACCACAGTCCGCATCTAAATTACAAACCTAGTGACTAACACTAACCATGTACCACTGATAAAGCATGCCATATACTATAATAGTCCATCAAGTTGGGAAAGCATCCAAATACCTCATTTTACTTAACTACGACCTACAATCACCTCCCCTCAATGATAATACTAATATACCTCAGAAGTGACTACATACCTTCTTATATGTTGTACTAGTTTATGACTACTAGAGAAAAGAAAATCAAAGAGGTAAGGTCACATAATAAGGATAGTCGATCTTAATCGTATAATATAACCCTTTACGATCTATTAGCATCTCCTACCTTCTCACATCATATTTACTTAACCGTACATACATCCCAACTACCTTCAAATTCTATAAACACCAATAAGTCTCTACCCATAACTTATTGACTAATCTACTCCTTTTTGTTCCCAGCCTATAAATGATTTCTACAACTACCATAATTATCCATTCTAAGATCCTTCCCTCTCTAAATAAATAATACTAATAGCTAAACACTCCCTCCATGGGCTACCACACGGACTACTAACCTTGCTACAATATTAGCCAATCACCATGAAAGGGAACACTACCCTTTACTTAAAGGTCACCCAACTACATCTACCTTTTTCACTCAAGAGTTACCCTCACTTCTAACTTCTAAACTTATGGCTTCATAGCACTAACTTTGGAACCATCTTACTGCTCATAGGTTATGACACCTTATAACATACTACTACTCAGGTGGTAATAATGTTCCTATAGTCTATCACACATCTTTACCCTTGAGTATGACATCCGCAACAAGGGTTTTAAGAAGGGACTGAATGCACTCCATACCTCAAGATCAAACTCACAATTGATGTACATAGGGGTATATTCTTAAATCAACATACTTTAAAGCACTTATGGACTCCTTTTAAGTCCTTGTGAAATTTTATAATATTTTATTAGTCAATTAGAAATGAACACATCATTTAGCCTCTAAGCTTCTGCACTTGAATCGCCTCGATAATGAGACATAACTAATAAAATCAGAGTAAAGAAGGAATTTGGATAACTTCCATATGGACAACATAATGGCACAATCTAGAGTATGAAAGAATAGGAAATATCTCCTAAATGCCTCATAGCTTCCTCCTTATAAGTGTGGCACACTACACACCTATCAAAAGGACTCTAATTGACATGGCTTTATAGATACCCTAGGACCACCATGAATAGTGCTCTGATACCAAGTTCTTCATGACCCAAACTGAGGCCCGCCCGCGATGGTCATCCCAAACTATGAAGGGCTGAGAGACCCCTTAATATGTAATCATAAGCAGAACTTATATGATATAAATATGTGGAAGATAAAATAAAAACATGGTAGTCCCAAAATTAAAATAAAAGGTTCATAAATTATATTAAAAGAGAAAACCTAAATCCAATCTAAAACGATCTACGAAGCCTCTGCTGAACTAAAAATAATAGTCTGTCTAAACCAGGACAAGGCCCCCAGTTGGACCATGAAAACCATAAAAAGGAAATAACACATAGGATAGATTCCTTCAGATGAAAGAGAGGATCACTAATCTTGGAAAGTCTGGAAAACAATCTACCGGTTTGCAGGACCACGGGAATAGGCCTCAGAACCTGAAATATAGGGGTTAGTACTTGAAAGTACTGGTATGTAGAACAATTCAAAATAACATATTTTTATACAACATAAGTGAAGCATTCATAAAACAATTTAGCATAAGGAAAATAAAAACATATGGGCATAATTTATTGAGCTTTAAAATATGTTCTTGCAATCATGACTCACTCTTTATTTTACTTTTAAGCTAGATGGGTTACCCTACATTTGTACTAATCCATGGGCTATATGGATTCCGCCCTTAACTTGACGGCCAAGCCCCTAATTTGAGTTTGCCGCAACGATTGGGGTTTGTCATATGTACTATGCCATAGGCTTATCACCAGCATACAATCCATATTACATGACATAATAAACCCATATCGGCAAAACACAATTTTGGGTAATGCATTGTCTGAACTCAGACCTTCTTTAGGTGACCATCTCACTCTCTTTAATTCTATTTTTAGTTCTTTAAAATCATGTTTCATGCTTTTAAAATGTTTGTTTCTTTCATGCTAAGGGAACTCCATAATAGGTATCGTTATACCTAGACTAGCAATGCATGCACTTCAAATAATTTTCAAAAACCTTTTCATATATATACATATTGTAACACCCCGAGTCTTCACCCCAGACATCACATGGTGCTTATAATCCCGAAGGACCACAAGCTAACCCATGATTGGTACCTGCTACTATCACTGAATAATAATAATGTATAATATGGAAATTAGGCAGAAATTTGCCATAAGATTCAAAACTAAAATCAAAATACTGAGTATTGAAAATCAATATTGAAAATTGAACATTTGTCTGTAAATACTCTAGCCTAAAAGCCTCTAACTGTCTGAATATAGAGCTGATGGGATAAGCTGCCAGCTAACTCTGATAACTGAAATAAGCTAAATACTAAAATATTAAAATAACCACTTTGTCCTCGAACTATAAGGACTCACTACTAACTCTGCTGCTAATAACCTAGGATGCAAAGTACGGTCAGGAGCCTATGCATCTGACCCTATGATATAAGACATCATAGCGCAAAAAAAAGATATGCGTCAGCACTTTGAAGGTACTAGTATGCTCGGTGAGGTAAGGCTAAATACATGGGTTCATATGCATGAACAAATAAATGACTGAACGACATGAATATAACTGAATGAGAGTACATGTATATCTGAAACTGTTATAAATACTAATTATACAATGCTACGCATATAGCTATGTATACTGTAATTGAGATTTCATTAACACTGGATAATGAGTTCTGTAAACTGAATGATGAATATATGAGTTTATTGATACTATATTACTGTTAACTGAGAGTCTATTTCTAATAGTCCTGATTCTGTAGAACTGAATTGAGTTCCGTACTGAGCTGGGTGACTATATCTGACAGTCCTAATTCTAAAATAGAACTGAGGTTTTATACTGAGTTTGAAACTAAAGTTGTGGGAGTTTTCATCTAACCGACATTCCCTGAGTATGACTGAGTTGGGGTCCAACCTGTGACCCCAGTTGAAAGGGTGTTAGCACCGTACCAAGGGATACTAACAGTGGCTATGAGTTAACCCTCTCTGGCAAGAAGCTCTTTCATCAACCCTCATTGGCAGGAAAACTCCTACGAGATATATCTACCCTAGACTGGCAGGAATACATCTCAACCTACGCTGGCTACGTAGTTCTATAATACAGGGATTGCTACTAAGAGTCAAACCCTTTACTGATAGGAATGCACCCATCCCTAGGTATGCTCGATACTGATTCCTACTCCTAAATGAATAAACCTGGATTGAAATGATTTCTAGACTGTTCTAGGCTTGACTGAATTGTTACTGATTACACTGTCTAACTAAACTAAACTGATTTCACTGAGTGCTATTAACTGATTGAATATGCTGAATTCTATTAACTGATTGAATACACTAAATTCTATAACTAACTGAATACTACTATACGTGGAATCACTGAGACTATTCTGAAACTACTATAAATCTGGGTAAATAGCTAGATTGTTGGATATTAGATACCCTAGGACTCGATAGCATAAATTGTAACATATAACATAAGCTTAAAGACAGGATAACTAGTCACTTTGTCACCATTCATTCATTGAGGCATTTTAGCAAACACTTGCATGACATAAGCTTGCATACATGCTAACATAATATGATTTCATTACTCAACTCACATGAATAATTCATCAAACACTTAGGGAGTATAACTTTTACACATGGCTATACTACAACATACAAGCATCATGATTAAAGTTTCCAACTCACAAATTCAAGGGTTTTTAACATAAAACCATATAGCAACACACACATGCTATTTATTTCTCATGAAACCTGTAATTGATTACGGATTCTAAACCTAACTGACATAGTAATCTTGAATACAATCACATTCAATATGAATTTCATAAAAAAAAGCCAACTTGTAATTCAAAAAGGGTTCTTGAACTCCAAGGGTGGAAGGAAACCCTTGAATGAACACCTAACATACCTTGATGCTGGAATTCGTGAAGATTGATGGTGTGTTCTTGAAGTTTGAATTTGAAATCAGAGTCCTAGGGTTTGTTCTTAAGAGAGATTTGAGAGAAAGTGAGTGTTTTTGTTCTAGGAATGATTTAATGTCATGTTTTTGGGGCTGAATATGGGTGGAAAATAAGCTAATTACCCCTTTGGATGCGGGCTTTTAATGACTAAAAAACATGCCCAGCGACGCGCATACCAATGCGCTGTGTCGATGATATCAACGTGAGGATCAATACACCACGTTAAGTTTGCATTGGTTCATTGGAATTGCACTAAAAGCTAGGGAAAAATTATCTGTTGATGTGATGGGCAATGCAATGCATCGAGATCGCGTCGACCCACTATTTTGGTCACCTAAATATGATTCAAACGAGGTTCAAAAAATCCAATATACACCCAGAGTGGCCTATTGACACACCTGATCATGATTCAATCAAAGGATCGACATTTTAAGGTCATAAGGGTTGTAAAATAGGGTCGCCAATTTATGAAGGCTAAAATAAATTCTAAGTATAAATACTTAGCTGAAATTTCTAAGTCTGGGATCTCTTTTTAGGATTTAATGGACTGAGTTAAGCTTAGGATTTTGTGGGTTATTACACATACATAACTTTGAAACTTGTTAAAACTGTAAAACCTGTGCCCATGAAGTTTAGAATAGTCCCACATACGATAAACATAATCCTACGATAACCCATGAACTGGTATAATGCTTGAGTAACTAATTTAATATGTATTAAATAGCTAGTTCTGCTATGCAAAAACATAATCATAACAAAATCTGAATAAGTATGTAACCGATAAAATTTACAATCTGATACATCTGAAGAGAGAAACTAAAATTACATGAATGACTATGATTGACATCTATGAAGCCTCTGCTATACTGACTATAGATAACTGGAATATGCCTCAAACCACCAATAATCAATACATACAAATAATAATAAAAAATAAAGTACATGCTTAATATCTGAATAAAGTCCCTGAAATAGAAGAACTCATCACCTGCTGGTTAGAAACTGCAACCATCTGATCATGATGTGTGGGCTACAACTGTTACCAACATTATGAAACAATGTAGCCACACAGACATATATGTGGATCAGTACTTCTGGAATGTACTGAGTAAGTGAGGGTGAATGCAGTAAGTAAAACTGAGTTCATGCGTAATCTTAAGCATACATGTTAAGTGTAAGTAGACTCACCAAGAGACTGAAATAAGTTAAAAGCTGATATATCTTAAAACATGATTAACCAACCAAACCTGATCAGCTAGTGAATGACTACACTTAGATTCTTAAAAACTATACTTTTGTAATATAAGTAGAACTGAAGCTAGAAACAATAACACATAAATATTATATGAATACTAGGTCTAAAACTACGTGATGAAAACTAATATAAATCGAGCATCTGAATATACAAATATACTAATCACAAATGTATAATCATAAAAACCAAACATAACATATACTAAGCAGATCTGATTAACTAAATGAATTATAGCTGAATACTAAATAACTGATGTCTAAATACTGAATAACTTGTATCTGGCTATTGATTAGCTAGTATCTGTATACTAATTAACTAATAACTGAATATTGGTCATGTAAAACTGAACTGTACTTAGTCTGAATAACTGGACTAAAACTGTGGGGTACTATGCATATAAGATAAGGACTAACTGAAAAACACGAGAACTGAGCATGAATGCATGAAAATTATAAAATCTGAGAATGCAAGACTAAGTGTATATCTATTATATCACTGGGACAATCTGTAATTTTGAAAGACTAAAATCTGTATAACTGACTATTTGAAAGTCTGTACACTTAGTTAAGCAAGACTGAACTGAAAATAGACTAAATACTAACTAAAACTGTAGGAGGTATCATATAATTAACATGCCTCAATCTGAGGTAATGAGGTGCAACCTGTAACCCCAGTTGGAAGGGTGTCAGTACCGTGCCATGAGTACTAACACTGGCTATATGGATCCACTAAACTGGTGTCCCGAAGGACTACTGAGTCACCTCCAACTGGCAGGTGCTCTAATGAGATATGTGTCACCCTCAGCTGGCAGGTAAATACCTTATCAACCCTTAACTGGTAGGTTGATATCTCTAACCTACGTTGGTTACGTAGTTTTGGAACTCAGGGGCTGCTACTAAAAGTCACACCCTCTACTGGAAGGTGATCCCCCATTCCTGGGTTTGCTTGGTGCTAAATTCTACTTCCAACTAAAAGACACTAAAATGCTAATTGGTGCATGCACTGATAACTAATAAGCTCGGGTAATGGTATTTTTAAATAACAATGCATATGGGTTCTAGGGTAATTATTAACATATAGACTAATGATGCTCATCATGAATATGAATATCTGAGTATATTGATAAGATTCATGGATTAACTGTCTGAATACGTGAAAAGCTGAATTTATGTAAATCATATAGGTATCGGGTGTTAACAGTTCACCAGTACTGAATGAGTAGAAACTACGATATCAAACTTGTAAGACTATATTAAGTGATTATGGTTTAAAGACCCAAACATGGGCATTCCATCAAACATTTGAAAATCATAAACTTATACTTGAGAATATCTTAAACATGATGAAAATAATAGGATTTCATGGCAAAATGATAACTTGGGGATTTATCCTGAATCAACTAAACATGACATGAGAATTACAACATTAAAAATATGATATGACTCATTCCACTTGAAACACTTAGGATCATAACATGAAATTGAATTAACAAGAGATTCATGAGATACTTCAACTTAATCGTGTAAACCTCATAATTTAAAACGAAAAAGGGTTCTTGGGCTCCATGGGTGAAAGGGGATGCATGGATGAACTTACACATACCTTAGTAGATGATTTCTTGAAGATTTCTTGAGGGTTTCTTGAACTTGAAGATTCAATTCCTTGATTTCTTATAAAAGGGTTAGGGTTTATTCTTGGGGAAAAAGATGACTTTTCTTGAGAGAATTTGTTAGAAAAAGGACCAATTATTCTCCTTGGGATCCTCTATTCATGTCTATGGACGATTTGGGTGATGGGAATGACCCAAATACCCCTTGGGCATTTAAATAAAAAGATGAATATATAGGTACTAGGCAACGCGGGCTCTGTCCCGATGGACTAGCCCAGGCGATGCGGGCCTTATCTCGCCGGACAAGGCCAGGTGATGCGGGACTTGTCCCGCCGGAATAGCCCAGGTGACGCAGTCTTATCCCAGTGGCCTCACTAGTTTGTTTCTCCAAACGCGCCCCTACGCCCGTCTAAAAATTCTAAATCTTACCCGACATGTAATTGTAACCTCCTTAAACATGAATCAACTTAAAAATCAACATTTTAGGGTCAGGAAGGTTGATTTAAAAATCCATAAAGTCTAGGGTTCTTGAAAGTAACTAAGTGTAATACCCCGAGAAATTTTTCGTTGAAATTTTGTGCGTAAATGTGTTGCGTTCTATCTTCTAGAATGAATTATAAATTTTTCGTGCAGAATTTCTTAGATTATGACCCACCATTTCGTAGAGTATCGAATAATATTTCCAACTATATGTGGATCATCAAAAATGGACACTCGAGTGATGAGTTATGAACATTTCGATCGAACCGTGAATAGTAGTGAACAGTAAAACGTGTTGGAAAAAGTACTGAGGCCTAGCGTATTTTTGCTCCAACTTTAAATGATCATGACTCCTTGTACATAATGATCTGGGTGATCTAATATATATCAATGGAAATCTCTACGAGTTCTCTTTCCAATGAAATTAGTTTTATCCAATTTGTCTATCGGAGCAAAAAGTTATGGTCGATCTACTTAAGCCTATCAAAGGTGAATTTTTTGGGTCAACTTCAAACAATCATAACTACTCGTACACAATGGTCTGGGTGAGATACTATATATCAATGGAAATATATGAGAGTCCTCTTTCTAATTAAATTGGTTTCATCCAATTTGGATAGCGGAGTAAAACGTTATGGTTGATCTACTTCAGACTATAAAAACAGTCCACCAAAGGACAGATTCGAGAATTATTTAATTTTTATAGGCATTTTTCTCATTCTCCCTCACTCAAATCCATGCAAACCCTATATTAAAGCCTATTAGAAGCATTATATATTATATTTCATCAAATTCTCACAAAAAGAAAACCCTAAGCTCCTACATCCAACTTCAAGAACCTCCAAAGTTCACCATTAATTTTGCAAATTTATTCAAGATTCCAAGTTCCTAGTTCAAGAACTCCAAGAAACATCATTCAAAGGCACGATTAACATCTCAAAAATGAGTATCGATGTAAAGTTCATCATTCAAGGTATGTGGGGTTTTTCAACAAGAACTCTCTTTCATTCTTGTGCCCAAAAGTAATTTTCTTTATAAAGGCATGATTTTTATTTGATTTTAACGAATTTGAAGCATGAACCTATATCTTATGATGATTATTATGAAATCTTGATGTTTATGATTTTGAAAGATAAATTTCCATGTGTGGAGATAGAAAACATGAATCTTGAACAATATTTATCATGATTTTGATATTTGGATCATGAATCCCCATTGGAAATTGTGTTTTTTTGAGAAAGTGTGTGTTATAAGCACATTGATGTTGAATATTTGAGATATTTTGAATGATTTGACCTTTTGGCTTAATGGAGTTGTTTTGAACTCGAGTGTGAGAGAAATCCACAGCGTGGTTGATTTTGATAGATGGGAAGCATGATGGCTCCTGATGTACATTTATATATTACTGAAATTGTTTTGCTGTGGATTGTCTTTGAAATGATCTGAGATAAGTCCGGGAGAAATCTTTAGCACCGAGTGGGAGGTATAAAGTGACCTTACTTCCCTAGAACTACATGCCCCCATAGGAGTGAGCCTGAGGCTGATTTATATAGTGATCTCTAGTTTGTGTGGATTTAATATCGATAGTCCTGCTCTAATGGAAAAGATAGGATGGCTCTCCCCAACGTGGGTTGTACGTTGGACTCCATGTAGCTCATATGTTTTATGTCGGTTATAGGATCTCCCATTTTGTGTGTGTTTCCTTATGTCTATGGTGAATGGTGAAGTGATTTGAAAGTGGAATTGTGAAAGTTATTCTTTCGAAAGATTTAAATGATATTTACATTATGAGAATTGATATTCTTGATGAACTGAAAGTGATTGACAAATTATATGATGTATCACATGTGTTATTATACTTATTTCATCCTCTCATGATTATGATGATTTTCTTCAGACTATGTGAGTCTTTCATACATCCTGCATATTTCTTATAAATATTTATGATGATGATGTTTATACAACTGCATACACCCCCATATACTCGGTTCCTTTCCATGGTACTGGCCGACATCTTTGAATGTGGGCTGCATTTTCTCAGAATGTAGGTTCAGGTGCTCAGTTTAAGGTTCGACAGTGATTTTTTGGGCACGCTGTACTACATCCTCTGTTGTGGTGAGTCCTCATGTTCCAAGGACGTGATGTCTGATGTTGGTTTCACGGAATTGTTTACATTTGATAACTGAGTATGAGTTAGTTGGGGCATGTCTCAATGGCTCGCTGGTTTTATTGATTTTCTTAGAGGCTTGTCAGACTAGTATAGATGTTGGGAGTTGACTAATAAGTCGTATTTTGTTATCTTTCTGAAATTCTTTTATTCTTGGATGATGATTACTCTATTGATATTTGTGTTGAACTGAATAAAAATAGCTCAAAGGGTTAGCTTGGGGCTACTCGTAGCCTCAAGCACCGTGTGACGCTCCGGGACCCATTTTTCGAGACCCATTTTCCGGGGCGTTACACTAAGTCCTCAACACTTAGTGAAATGTTCAAGTCTTGGACCCCTTAAAAATGCAACTAAAAGATGAATTGAGCTAAGACTTTTACGGGTTATTATAATTTTAGAAGAGAAAATAACTTGTTTAAGGTTTAATATTCATCCAAAGAGGGTTAGGAATGGTTATGGGATGATAAAAGACCTTTATGCCCTTAAAATAAATCAAACAGAACACTTTTTGATGCCTCAGATAAGCAATGTGTCGCATGGCTAAAGCAAACCTTAAGGTTTGGGTCGAATGGACATTGCATAGCTGAGGCAGCGTGCTTAGGTGATTGCTTTGCGGTGCATGGCCATTGCACACCCTAGACAATACCTCATTCAAATACTCATAAATTTTGACTCCATACTCGGATTGACAAATGGTCAGTGGCATTGGAAAAAGACTCGAATGGACTTAATTTTATATATAGTAGGACACATAACTATTCATATCCAAGGAGAAATAGTTGCTGAAAATTAACTCATGAAAAAATCATCAACTTAAAGTCAATCGATAGGAAAGTGCTCAACTTAACTTTTGAGCTGGGCAATTTTTACAATGTATACTCATCTCCAAGGATGTTCCCACACTAAATAAATGTTATTCACTCTTATATCTAAATAGAAATAATTGCTATCGGATCTATAAATGTAGGAAAGATGGTTCAATATTAGCCTGAAAGTGCGGGGTGTTATAGTAACCTTGGATTGTTTATGTATTGGACTATGATTTTCATCAAAATAAGCATCCTTTGATTGTTCATCAATAGATTAGTTTCCTATGAATTTATCAGTGTCTCCGACAACCTATAAGTTAGAAAGGAGCATTGCATGGTTTTTGATGACATTCTCCTTTTGATGTAATTACTTATATATATTATATTCATATACATAGTATATATCACATATACATTGTAAGTAAATTAGAAGTAGTAGGCACATCAATCAAAATTCACAAAAAAACAAGATCAAAATATATCAAAAAATTAATTAAAAAGAATATGATAAATTTATATATGAAAAAACCTATGTAATCTTATTATTTAGAAGAAAAAAATACCCTTTTCCTTTGTCTTTCTTAGTTGTGACAATATTCATATCTTCAACATGCTCTTGTGATGGTACATCTCCCGTGTATAAACCTCTCACTTCATGATCCTGTTGAAATTAGTATTATAGAAATGTAAGAATAATTTTGATAACATCAATTTAAATAAATAACAATGCATAGTTAACCTTATAATGCTTCTACTTTGAACTTACATTGATTCCTTCCGTTCCTGTCCAAAAGCTTGCTTCTAAACCATCCTATGTAAATAACAACATCATTACTTTCATAAGATCTACCGTCATATGATTTAAAGAGTATTATCAAATAAATAATATGTATATTCATAAAAAAAGTGTGATGTCCAAATACATAGATCTTGTTGTTAGTTAAACTTTATGTATATTACATATATAAGTATAATAATGTACATAGGCCTATGTAAGATTTATGGTCTTTATAACCTGTAACTGTTATTGTTATTTGGCCGTGGTCATATACATAACACAATATATGTTGTAATACCTCGTACTTCTACTTGGCTTGAAATCATCCCAAGAATATTGAAACTTATTTTGAAATATGAATCCATTTTTGAACACATGAAATTTCTAAGATTTTTACTTTTTATCATGTGAAAAATAGAATTAGATTTTCAACGATACAAATTTTTTCCAAATCTGGTATAGGAGTAAAAAGTTAAGGACGTTTTACTCAAAGCTGTCAGAATCGCCCAGGTGCGATGGCTAGGTTGACGGACCGTCGACCTAGCGACGGACCATTGCAGCCAAGGCAGTAAGGCAACCTTCTGGATAAGGTACGACGGACAGGTTAATAAACCGTCGAACTTGCGATGGACCGTCGTCCAAGCCATCACTACTTAGTCAATGAGTCCCTATCCTGGTCCACCTACGACGGTCAAAACGATAGACCGTCGATCTAGTAACGGACCATCGTATGAGCCATCATATGTTTTATTCAGTGAATTTTAAGTCATTTTTAAATGGGCTTTTTGGTCCTTTACCACCCATTTTATACCTAGTAATGTCTGACCAAGGCTCCTAAATTCATTATTCTTCTATACTATTAAAATTAGGGTTTTCTCTCTAAGAGCAATCCTTAAGCAACAAATTCCAAATCTTCTTTAATAAAACTAAGACATTCAAATTCTTCAAGTTTAAGAACTTCAAGAAACTCACTACCAGGTATCATAGTGTTCATTCATGGACTCCTTTCGTCCATTAAACCCAAGAATCTCTTTTCAAAGTTCAAGTGTATGGATTTTTTTAAATTCCATATTGGGTTTGTTTTGTTCATGTTGATAATGACCAATTGAATTCTATTCCATATTTTAGTGATAAATCTTAAGTGGAATTCACTATTATTGGTGTAGCTTCATGTGAATCCATGATTAAACCCTTGAATGGTGAAATTAGAGTTGAATCATGATGTTTACTTGTTGTGTAATGTTGTCTACATATACTATGTTCATCGTGTGTTTAATTAAATGTCTATGTAAGGGAAAAGTTCCCTACTAGTATGATAATATGAAATCCCCATTTGTGTACAAGTTCATGCATGTCAAGTGTTTGATGAAATTCCTTAGTCATTGATTCATGAATGTATGTGTGGCCATTGTGGTGCTTTAGAACTTATACTCTATGAATACTCTAAATTATTATATTATGGACTATTGATGTGATCATGTATTCAAAAAAGTCTTACTTTGTCAGTTTCTTCTATCGAGTCCTTGGGGTACTTGTACCCGACAATTTAGCTGTATGCCTAGAGCCAATGTCATGTTTTCAAGATACTCTCAGTCAAGCCATGTTCAGTAGAATTCAGTCAGTCTCATGATTCAGGAAAACTCAGTAATCTCAGTAAATTGTAGTCAGTTATCAGATCTCAGTAATATTTTATCAGTCAGTGGAATTTAGTTAGCTCAGTCCAATTTAGTTTAGTTAATCATGTTTAGTGTCTATTCAGATAGGAGTAGGAATTAGCCGCGAGTGAATCCAAGGATGGGAACTCATCTGTTATTTGAGGGTGTGATTCTTAGAAGAAATCCTTGCATTCCAGAACTATATATCCAGTGTAGTTTGAGACATTATAACCTGTTATACGAGGGTAGATAAGGTGGCTTAACCTGTTATATGAGGGTTCCCACAATTCTCACTAGAGTTACATGTTATATGAGGGTTACTCACAGATTGTCCTTACTAGTGGCGCGGTATTGACACTCTTCCAATTGGGGTTACAAATTGGACCCCAACTCAACCATAATGGTGTATTAGGGGCATGTTGGTTAGAAAACTACTTTCCACAGTTGCAGTTTTAGAAATCAGGACTATCAGATAAAGTTATTTAGTCTCAGTACTAGAACTCAGATAGTTCTTCAGATTCAGGACTTTTAGATACAGTCAACTCAGAATAGTATGGAACTCAGCTAGTTCCATCATATTTAGGACTGTCAGATATAGTCACTCATGTTATCAATTATATCAGTCATCAGAACTTAGTTATCAGTCATGTTAGTTATTAGTAAATTCATGTTATCACGAACTCAGTTACAGTTATTATGTATTCATGCATGTATTCTCATGTTCATGTTGTCCAGTCAGTTAGTATATTTTATGCATGTGAACCCTTTGCTTTCAGCCTACCTTTTATGCATACTAGTACATTCAAAGTACTGACGCATTTGCTCTATGGTGTTTCATACCATAGGTTCAAAAGCACAAGCTCCAAAGCATCGGTAGCATTACAGTCTCAGCAGTCAGAGATAGCAGTGAGTCCTCATCTTTCAAGGACATGATCATTCTCTTATTATCTTATAATTAACTTATTAGTTGGAGTTAGTTAGGGACATGTCCCATCAACTCCTTATTCAGACAAGTTCAGTCAGTTAGAGGTTTTTCAAACTATCATGTTCAGATAGTTATCTTAGTGTTTTGGGTATTTCATACCCCATCCATATGTTATGATTTATCAGTTATGTTATAGTTTTGAACCTTAAGGCCTTTCAGTTCATGTTTCCACATTTATACAGTATATTATGTTGTGTTTAGGTATAGATATCAATCTTGGGTTAGCTTATGGTCCTTCGAGATCATGAACACCGTGTAGCATTCCGAGTACTATATTCGGGGTGTTACATAGGTATATTAAACTAGTATACATAGGTAATATCATTTTACAAAACGCTATGTATGTATATATTATTAATATCATAGGTGTGCCATTTTAAAGGAAAATACAATGAATACGACATACAATTATTTGTGATGTATATGATTTTTTTTTGAATATTTATGAAAAAATAGTCAAATGAAGAAGTTACATAAATAGTCCATATAAAAATAAAAATTTGTTACTTATATAATGTAGATTCAGTATAGGTTACCTTTTCCTCGATGTGTTTGTTGTGTGTCAACATCTGCATGAGCTTGGTATGTTGTTTATCATTTTTGTCAATTGAGTCTTCATGTTGTTTAACAAATAGATCATGAAGATTGTTGATTTTTTTTGTCACCCAACAAATAAAAAAACAAAGAACATCTGTGTAATGCCCCAAATTGGGTACCCAAAATGCTATACGATGCTCATGACCCTGAAGGACCAGAAGCTAACCTATGACGGATATCTATACCTAAAAACTGCATAATATATTGTATAAATATGGAAATAAAGGCTGTAAGGCCATAAGGTTCAAAACTAATAAAATAGTCTCTAAATATTATGGTATCACAATACCAAAACAAAACCTAAAATAAACTGTCTGAACATGATAGTCTGAAAAGCCTCTAACTGACTGAACTGTCTAAATAAAGAGTTGATGGGACATGTCCCCAACTAACTCCAACTACTGAAATAAATTAATTAATGAGATAATAAAGTAATGGCTATGTCCTCGAAGGATGAGAACTCATTGCTAACTCTAACTGCTGAGACTGGAATGCTACTGATGCTCTGGAGCTTGTGCTTCTGAACCTATGGTATAAAACACCATAGCACAAATGTGTCAGTACGTTCAAATGTAATGGTATGCATGTGAGGCAGGATGAATGCAAAAGGGTTCACATACATGAACTATACTAACTGATTGCATAACATGGACGTGAGAATACATGCATGACTACATAATAACTATAACTGAGTTCGTGATAATATGATTACTAAGTCTAAGTACTGATAACATAAGATTCTAATAACTGTATAACTGAAATAACTACTACTGAGCGATTGTGTCTAACAGTCTAGTTTATGATGGAACTAGCTGAGTTTCATTCTGTTCTGAGTTGACTATATCTAGAAGTCCTGAATTCTGTAGAACTATCTGAGTTCTATTACTGAGAATGAATGACTGTATCTGACAATCCTCATTTTGTACTGAAACTATGGGAAGTAGTCATCTAACCGATATGCCCTAAATAATACATTATAGCTGAGTTGGGGTCCAATCTATAACCCTAATTAGAAGGGTATCAATTCCGCACTACTGGTAAGGACAAGCTGTGGGTAACCCTCATCTAAAATTGTCCCCAAAAGAGAACGGTTAGGCCCTCATCTGACAGTGCTTATCCACCTCATCAAGCCTCATTTGACAGTGTTGATGTCTCAACTTATGCTAGCTACATAGTTCTGGAATGCAAGGATGACTTCTAAGAATCACACCCTCATCTTACAGTGTGTGTTCCTATCCTTGGGTTCACTCGGTGCTAATTCCTACTCCCATCTGAATAGACACTGAACATGATTAACTGAACTAGACTAACTGAATTACCCGAGTTATATTGACTGACGGAATACTACTGAGATTATGAGTTTCTAAGATTTTTAAGATTACTAAGTTTTCCTGAGTCACATGACTGACTGAATTTCTATGAACATGGCTCGACTGAGAGTATTTTGAAAACATAACACTGGCTCTTAGCACATAGCTAATTATTGGGTACAAGTACCCCAGGACTCGATAGCATGAAACTAACAAAGCATGACTTTCTTGAATACATGACCAACATCACAATCCATAATACAATAAGTTGGAGATTTCATGAAGTAGAAGTGCTAAAGCACCACAAGGGTTACACATGTATCCATAATTCACCGACTAAGACATTTCATCAAACATTTGACATGCATAAACTTGTACATAAATGGAGATTTTATATTATCATACTAGTATGGCACTTCTCCTTCACATAGGCTTTTAATCGATCAGATGAGGAGCATGCTTTGGTTATATAATCATCAACACATCTAATAATCATGGATACATCAATCATATTGTAAATTTAAGGGCTTCTTATGATTATTATGCAAATCACCACAGCCTAGGGTCAATCATTGGAATATGTAATGTCAAACATGAATCAAAACCCCACAATATCATGAACATGAATTTCAATTCAATTTAAATCATGAACATTCAAACATACACACTTTGGATTTTAAAAAGAGATTTTTGAGCTTCATGGGTGAAAGTGACCCATGAATCAACACATGAAATACTCGTGTTTTGAGTTTCTTGAAGTTCTTGGACTTGAAGAACTTGGAATCTCTTAGTTTCTTGAAGAATGATTTGGATCTTGTTCTTGGGGATTATCTTTGAGAGAACCTTAATTTGATGTTGCAGATGTATAATGAACTTACGATCCTTGGTCTAATATTATTATGGGTTAAAATGGATGGTAAAAGACCTAAATACCCTTTTAAAAATGACTTTAAAATAACTGAATGAACTATGCGATGGTGGGTGCGACGGTCCATCGCTAGGTCAATGATTTTTCGGTCCTAACCATCACACCTAGGTAGGATAAGGGTTCACTGACTCTGTTGCGATGGCTTGGGCGACGGTCTATCGCTATCTTGATGGTATATCGGCCTGAGCCATCGCTCTTAGGCAGAAGGTAGTTGCACTGCCTCTGCTGTGATAGCTTAGGTGATGGTCCGTCGCTAGCTCGATGGTTTGTCTTCTCTCATCGTCGCCTTAGGAGGTTTTGACTGCCTTCTATTTTTCAGCCATAACTTTCTCTTCCGATGTCGGATTTGGATGAAATTAGTATCATTGGAAAGCTAATTTAATTTCCCACATGATAAAAATTTAAAATCTTAGAAATTCCACATATATATAAGTGGATTCATCTATCAAAGTAAGTTTCTAACATACTTGGGATAATTTCAAGCTAAGTAGAAGTACGCGGTATTATAATATGTCCCCTTGAGAAAATTCATACTCGAATGAGACTGAGTGAGGAGGGAGAAGATAAACTAACGTACATACTGAACATGAACAACTGGAACATAATCTTATGACTAACATAATTAATAACTAAATATATCATACCGAACATGCATAGCTGATGCATGTGTAACTGATTCATGAATGCATGATTGAGTATTCTGATAAACCAAGGTTTTCACAATGAGAATGCATGTCTGATGCATGATTATATAACTGAACTGATACATTAATGCATGACTGAATATGAAATGGTATTTTATACCAAGTTTATAATTGAATTCTGAACATGAAATGGATACCAAGCTTGTCACTAAAATCTAAACATGCAACTGAAAAAGCTTATGGAGATCTGTTACCTTGAGCTAGATCTGAATTAGTAGTGAAGAGGTGAGGATACTTGGTACGCATGTCTGCATCTGCTTCCCAAGTATCTCCTTCAATGGATTGATTCCACCAAAGAACTTTGACTAGAGGGACTTCTTTGTTCCTCAGTCTAAGAGTCTGGTAGTCAAGAATTTTGACTGGAATCTCTTCATAAGAGAGGTTGTTCTAAACATCTATGCTCTGAATAGGGACTACAACTGTTAGGTCACCTATACATTTCTTGAGCAAAGAGACATGGAAGACTGGATGAACTGAGGCTAGATAAGGTAATTCGAGCTCATAAGCTACCTTGCCGAAGCGACTGAGAATTTTGAAGGGACCAACATATTGAGGGCTGAGCTTTCACTTCTTGCAAAATATATTCACTCCCTTCATGGGAGAGATCATTATATAGACATAATTATCAATATCAAACTAGAGATCCTTTCTACACACATCAGCATAAGACATTTGTCAGCTCTGAGCAGTTCGAAGTCTTTCTCTGATAAACTGAACATTTTCTAAGGAATCAAATACTAAGTCAGGTCCTATGACTGAGGCCTCACTAACTTTGAAACAACCAATTGGAAATCTGCACCTCCTACCATAGAGAGTATCAAACGGAGCCATCTTAATACTAGAATGATAGTTATCATTGTATGCAAACTCAACCAAAGGAAAGTGGTCATCCCAACTGCCCTTGAAATCAATTACACACGCCCTTAGCATATATTCTAAAGTCTAAATGGTCCTTTCTGCTTGACCATTATTCCGAGGATGAAAGGTTGTACTAAGATAAACTTGGGTACCAAGACCCTTTTGGAATGCTTTTCAGAAATAAGAGAGGAACTGGGTACCTCTGTCTGAGATAATTGATAACGGAACATCGTGCCATCTGACCAACTCTTTAATATAGATTTTGGAATAATCCTTAGCTGAATAAGAGGTATGGACTAGAAGAAAATGAGATAATTTGGTTATCCTATCTATAATGACCCAAACTGAATCATGCTGGTGACGAGTATGAGGAAAACCCATCACAAAGTCTATGTTCACTTTTTCCCACTTCCATGTAGGAATATAGACCCACTAGGCTTCTGATGCTCTATCTTAACCTACTGACATGTAGAGCACTTAGCCATGAAATCTATAATATTTCTCTTCATCCTACTCCACTAATAGATCTCCCGCAAGTCGTGATACATCTTAGTGGCCCCTGGATGAATAGAGTAGTACGCACCATGCGCTTCTGTAAGAATTCCCTACCTTAAGTCATCCACACTTGGAACACACAAATGACCCTGACAATATAGAACACCATCTCCTCCTTAGGAGAAAGCCTCTACTTTCTGATCCTTGACTAACTCTTTCAACTTGACTAGACTGGGATATCTATCTTACTTTTCTATCACCTCGCAAACTAAAGATGATTCTGAACTACTTTGAACCCATATATCACTCTCTCTTATATCAACTAAGAAAATACCTAGTCTGGCAAGCTGATGGACTTCCTGAACTAGCTTCTTTTTACTGTCCTCGACATGAGCAACACTACCTATAAACAGTCTACTGAGAACGTCGGCCACTACATTGGCCTTTCTCGAATGATAAAGAACACTCATGTCATAATTTTTCAAGAGCTCTAACCACCTTCTCTGACAAAGATTGAGATCTTTCTGAGAAAAGACATACTGAAAGCTCTTATGATCTGTGAACACATCTACATGAACTTCGTATAGATAATGCCTCCAAATCTTTAAGGAAAATACTACGGCTGCTAACTCAAGATCATGAGTCGAATAATTATTCTAATGGGGTTTAAGTTGCCTGGATGTATAGGCTATGACCTTACCATAATACATGAGGATGTAACCCAAACCTACTCTGGATGCATCATAGTACACCACGAACCCATTTGGACCATCTGGGAAAGTCAAAACTGGAGTTGAGGTGAGTCGAGTTTTCAACTTCTGAAAACTCTTCTCCTAAGGATTTGGCAACTGAAACTTGACTTTTTTCTGAGTCAATCTGGGATAGGGGATGCACTAGAAGAAAATCCCTTAACAAACCATCTGTAATAGCCAGCCAAACCCAAGAAACTCCTAATATCTGATAGAGAGACAGGTCTGGGCCAGTTTCTTACTTCTTTAGCCATTTGAAGATCTACTCTAATACCATCACCGAAATGATATGACCAAGGAAGGCTATTAAACTTAGACAAAATTTTCACTTACTGAATTTAGAGAACAGCTGATGATCTCTGAGAGTCTGAAGTATGATTCTGAGATGGTTTGCATGATCATGCTCACTACGGGAATAGACCAGAATATCATCTATAAAGACTATGATGAACATATCCAAGTACTGCTTGAAAGCTACTGGGGTATTGGTAAGTCCAAAGGACATAACTAAGAATTCAAAGTGACCATACCGGGTACGAAAAGCTGTTTTTAGAATGTCACATTCTATGAATCTAAGCTGATGATAGCCTAATCTGAGGTCTATCTTAGAAAAATAGTTGGCACCCTGAAGTTGGTCAAACAAGTCATCAATTCTGGGGAAAGGATACTTGTTCTTGACCGTGACTTTATTGAGCTAACGGTAGTCTATACATATTCTAAGAGAACCATCTTTATTGTGCACGAATAAGACTGGTGCACCCCATGGGGCCACAATGGGTCTGATGAATCCCGTATCTAAGAGATCCTTCAACTGTTCTTTTAACTCTGAGTTCTGCTAGTGCCATTCTATATGGAAGAATAAATATAGGCTGAGTATCTGGAAGAAGATCAATGCCGAAGTCTATTTTCCTTTCGGGAGGAATTCCTAGAAGATCTTCGGGAAAGACATCTAAATCTTCATTCATAACTGGGACTGATTTGAGACTAAGGTTTTAGAACTAGTGTCCTTAACTCGAACAATATTATAGACACATCCTTTAGATATAATTTTCCATGCCTGAAGGTAGGAAACAAGCTGACCTCTGAAAGCTGAAGTACTACTCCTCCACTCTAGCACAGGTTCATTTGGAAACTAAAACTAAACTATTCTATTTCTGCAATCGACTGTGGCATAGAAGGAATGAAGCCAATCCATATTGAGAATGACATTAAAATTAGTCATCTTCGACTAATTCTACTGAGGTGACTTTCTAAAATATCATAACCAGATAGTTCCTGTATACCCATCGGGCTATGATAGTTTTAGCCACTAGGGTAGATAATGAAAATGGATCTGCTAGAATTTTGGGACTGACTCCAAAATCAACTTCTATATAGGGAGTAACAAAAGACAAATAAGCTCCTGGATCTAGCAAAGTGTAAACATGCACATGAAAGATTTGTAATGTACCAGTAACCACATCAGGAGAATTTTCTTGATCTTGCCTGGACTGGAGAGAATATATTCTATTTGGGCATTACCAACTAGTAGGCGCTGGATGTGGCACCCTACTGATTTAGGCGACTGGACTGGGCTGATGAATGGTTTTGTTGACCCTGATAACCTGATTGGAGACAATATCTAACTCTGTGGCCTGGCTTTCCATATCCAAAATATACATCGCTACCATCTCTTCAAGCACCCTTGTGGTTCTTACCATAAATCTGACAAAGAGGATTAGTTCGGGCATTGAGACTTAGAGCCTGGCGCCCTATCTCTATTACCATCCCTGAATGTAGGAACTAGAGCACTAGCTAAAGATGGAGCTGGAACAGATGACTTAGGACGACACTGAGAATGATTTCCTCCTCTAATTTGGGCTGAGCAAGGTTGAAACAACCTATTTTTTCTCTCTTATTCTGATTCTCTCTTGTTTTAATATTTTGCTCCTCTATCTGCTGAGCATGGGTCATAATCCTGACTATGTTCATGTTATATTCAACATCACAGACCTATACTTATTGACTACACTATCATTCACCCCAGAAAAAAACTTACTCATCTTAGCCCTGCTATCTGCAACCACATGAGGAGCATATCTGGCTAATTGAGTAAACTTAAGAGAATATTCTTTCACCGTTATGTTGCCCTGCCTAAGGTTAATAAATTCCAACACCTTAGCTTCTCTCAGCTCTAGGGGAAAGAACCTATCTAAGAATGCGGTGACAAACTCCTCCCACTCAATAGGCCTTGTATCATCTGGCCTTCCTGACTTCCACTGTTTAAACAAACTGTGAGAAACATCCTAAAACTAACATATAACTAGCTCAGCGCTCTCACTAGAAGTAACCCCCATGATGTCTGTAACTTTTTGAACCTGATCGATGAATTCCTGAGGGTCCTCATCTGACTTAGACCTGATAAAGGATGGAGGACTCATTTGGGTAAAGTACCGAATCTTGGATGCAGCTCAATTAGCCACTGGGTTGTCCAAAATAATAGCTGGTCATTCCTTCTGTGCAATAACTGACCGAGCAAGATTAGTGAATGCAGCTTTGAACTCTAATGAAAAACATGTTCGCGCAAAGGTTCTTCGGGCTGTGGGGATGGCTGAATAATATGGTATCACAATACCAAAGCCAAACCTGAAATAAACTATCTGAACATGATAGTCTGAAAAGCCTCTAACTGACTGAACTGTCTGAATAGGAGTTGATGGGATATGTCCCCAACTAACTCCAACTACTGAAATAAATTAATTATTTAAATAATAAAGAAATGGTCATGTCCTCGAAGGATGAGGACTCACTGCTAACTCTGGCTGCTGAGACTGGAATGCTACTGATGCTCTGGAGGTCGTGCTTTTGAACCTATGTTATAAAACACCATAGAGAAAATGCGTCAGTACGTTTGAATGTACTGGTATGCATGTGAGGTAGGCTGAATACAAAAGGGTTCACATGTATGAACTATACTAACTAACTGCATAACATGAACATGAGAATATATGCATAACTACATAATAACTATAACTGAGTTCATGATAACATGATCACTGAGTCTAAGTACTGATAACATGAAATATTGATAACTGTATAACTAAAATAACTACTACTGAGCGAATGTATCTAACAGTCTATTTTCTGATAGAAATAGTTGAGTTTCATTCTGTTCTAAGTTGACTGTATCTTCCGATGTTGAATTTGGAAGAAATTGGATGAAATTGGTATCGTTGGAAAGCTAATTTAATTTCCCACATGATAAAAAGTGAAAATCTTAGAAATTCCATGTATATAAAAGTGTGTTTTCATTTTTCAAAATAAGTTTCTAACATACTTGGGATGATTTCAAGCTAAATAGAAGTACGGGGTATTACAATCTGAGTGTTTGTACAATTTATTTTACTGTGTTTGACCTTTAAAAAACTTACATAAGACTTTATAAATGACATTATACTATCCCAATTGACAACAAAAGTGGATTGATGAACAGACTTGTGGGAAGATGAGGTACACATCTTTTCTTCGTCGACATGATCTAAACACAAGTTGGTGTTTTATCCATTGACATATATCCTCTTGAAATAGAAGTAGGGATTTTCTGACATTCTTGAATCTCGACAGTTTTAGCATCAAAATGAACTGTCCTTCTCCTCTCCATAGGTTGTGATGTTGATGTATCAATACTGAAACCTAGAATTTTTGGAGGTGGTACTCTACTAAAATCCCCAAAATCTTGAAGCTCGGAGTTTGAATGTGTATGTATGTCAACAATAAGTTGTAATATCCCATAACAGTATTAGCTCATTTCAGCTTTTAGTTGCATATTTAAGGGGTCCAAGACTTGAATATTTCCCTAAGTGTTGAGGACTTAGTTACTTTTAAGACCCCTCGACTTTATGGATTTTTAAATCAACCTGACCAACCCCGAAATATTGGTTTTAAAGTTGATTCATATTTAGCGAGGTCAAAAGTACATGTCAGGTAAGTTTTAGAATTTTTAGATGAGCGTAGGGGCGTGTTTGGGAAACCCAATCAGTAGCACCACTGGGGTAAGGTGAGAGCTGCCCGGGGTAGTCCCCCACACCAAGGACCGCGTTGCCCTTTTTCTACTTTGTCGATCTTTTATTACTTGGTATTTGGATCATTTCCTGCACCCAACTCATTCATAAACACAAATTAGAGATCCCAAAGAGCATTATTTTCTCTTTTAATCATAAACTTTCTCAAGAAAAGCCCTTCCTTTCCTTTAGAACAAATCCTAACCCTTTTAAAACAAATTAAGGAATTTGAGCTTCAAGAAGAAATTCCCAAGAATCTTCATGAATTCATCTAGCAAAGTATGTAGGGTTTATGAGAAAGGGTATCCTTTCATCCTTATGCCCAAAGTGCATGGTTTTAAGACTTAATTTACTTGTTTTGATTTAGGGTTCACATCCAAATTATCTTGTTTTGAGATTATGGATTTATAAATAGATTAAAGTATTAAAGTGTATAATTGTAATACCCCAATTTTCTGAACCGGAATGCTACACAGTGCTCATAACCCCGAGGGACCACAAGCTAACCCATGACTAATATCTGTACATGTACATTGCATAACATATATGTAATATACGGAAAATATAAACAATAGACCATAATGTTCAACTGAAATAATTATAACATCTATATGGGTGAAAAATACCCAAGATAACTGAAGTCTGAATCAAAACTGAACTAAATCTGAACTGTATCTGAAATCCTTGAAGTACTGACTGAATAAGGAGTTGAAGGAGCATGTTTCCAACTAACTCCATAAATTGAAAACTAACTAAAATAATAAATGAATCGAATCATATCATCCTCGAATGAAGAGGACTCACTGTAACTCTGTATACTGGTATGCAAATGCTACTACTGGTCTGGAACTCATGTCTCTAAACCTATGGAGTAACATGAAAATAAAGCACCATAGCGCAAATGCGTCAGTACAACTAGAGTACTGAGTATACGAGTGAGGTAGGCTAATGTAAAAGGGTTTACATGCATGAACAATGCTAACTAACTGACTGATATGAACGTGAGAGTGTAAACATATATACATAGTAATAAGATCCTCAGTACGTGATAGCTAGATTTGTATGGTAATACATGGTTTACAGATAGCTGACATGGCTGAGACTATAGTTCTGATAACTTAAGTGACTGTATCTGACAGTCTTAAATCTGATGGAACTATCTGAGTTCTGCACTATAACTAAATTTGACTGTATCTGATAGTCCTGGTATACTAATATCTGTAGAACTATCTAAGTTCTTTTATTGAGACTGAGTTTGAAACTGTGGGAGGTAGTTATTTAACCGACATGACCCATATGTTCCATTATAGCTAAGCTAGGGTCCAATCTCTGCCCTGACTGGAAAGGTGTCAATACCACGCCACTGGTAAGGACAACATGTGAGCAACCCTCATATAATAGGTAACTCTAGTGAGAGCAGTGGGAACCCTCATATAACAGGTTAATCCACCTCATCTACCCTAATATAAGAGGCTGCGATGTCTTAACCTATGCTGGCTACATAGTTCTGGAATGCAAGGATGACTGCTAAGAATCACACCCTCATATACAGGTGAGTTCCCATCCTTGGGTTCACTCGGTGCTAAATCCTACTCCCATCTAAAGAGATTGAACATGATTTAACTGATTGTACGTGAGTAGAACTTACTAAATTCTGTTGATTAATAGAATACTATTGATACATGATAACTGACTAAGACCATGAGGTTTCCTGAGTCACATGACTTGCTGAATTCTACTGAATCATGTCTTGATTTTGTATATCGTGAAACATGACATGGCTCTAGGAACACAACTATAGTTTTCAAGTACGAATATCCCCAGGACTTGATGGAAGAAAAGTGACACAACATGGCTGACATGATCATAAAATTGGAGTCCACAATTCACATTATCATAAATAGGGGATATTATACATCATATAGTTCCTCAAAATATTAAGCATGGTAAGGAGTGCATAGCTATATTTCATGTGCATATTGTATATCTCCATTATTATACATGCTTCATACCACAATAATAGCAACACATGAAAAGCATGGAATTCATATTAAAGTATATAGCTAACATGGACTTGTCATTTAGCCATCATGGAACCATATAAACATGAATTTCTAGCATCCTAAGCATTTTATCAAACACCCTGCATGCATTATTTAAGGCTTAGGTGTGTTTCATAACTTGCACCATTTTACACCACCTAAAGTTCATAGTTTTCAACTAACAAGAATATATATTCCATGATAACACCTCTAGATATCATCTTGAAACTTAAACAACAATCATCAACATATATATGCTCATATCACCACAAAAAGCTCACAAAATAGTATTTAAAACAAGGTTCTTGAGCTCTATGAGCGGATTAGATCCATAGATGAACACTAAGCATACCTGACTTAGGGTTCTTGACGTTTTTGAACTTGAAGGGTTTGTAATCCTTCGATTCTTGAAGAGGATTAGGTCTTGTTCTTGGGGATTAAATTCAGAGAGAAATCCTAGTTTTTTGTTTGTGGAATAATAATGAGCAAAATGGTTGAGTTCAGACTCATCTGGGTATATAGGGGAGGGTAAGTGGCCAAAATACCCCTATTAAAATGACCTGGAAATAAAATGAACATGGTGTGTGATGGTCCGACTTATGGTCCGTCAGAAACTTGACGGTCCATCACTTAGCCAGCCAGACGTGGACCAGAAATGGGGTTCACTGGATAAGATTTTATGGCCTGGATGATGGTTCGTCACAACTGTGACGGTCCATCAACTCATCCGTCAGTCCTTATCCAGTACGTGGCTCAACTGCCTTGGCTGTGATAGTCAAAGTAGAGGTCCGTCACTTATGTGATGGTCTGTCAACTTGTCTGTCATACCTGGGAATTTCCGACAGTTCCAAGTAAAACACCCATATCTTCCTAGTCTGATGTCGGATTTCGACAAAATTGGTACCATTGGAAAGCTAACTCAATTTCCCATGTGATAGAAAGTGAAAATCCTAAAAATAACATGTTTACAAAGATTGGTTTACATTACAAAGTAAGTCCAAGCATTCTTAAGATGATTTCTAGCTAGGAAAAAGGCACGGGTATTACAATATCTCCCCCTTAAGAACATTCGTCCTCGAATGAAACTGACTGAGAGGGGAAATATTAATCTGAACATGAGTAGCTAGAACATGATCTTATGACTGACAAACTGAATATGTTATATCATGAATGCATGACTGAGGTTCTCGCAATGAGAATGCATATCTGATATATGATTATTTACTGGAATGATACATGAATGCATAACTGAATATGCAATGGTACATGATACCAAATTTGTGATGGAACATGAACACTAAACGAAATATCAAGTTGTATTGAATGCTGAACGTGAAACTGAATAAGCTTAAGGAGGACTATTACCTTGAGCTTGATATGGGTTGGCGGAGACAAGGTGAGGGTACTTGGTACGCATGCCTACTTATGCTTCCCAAGTTGCTCCATCAACAGAATGATTTTGCCAAAGAACTTTGACTAGAGGGACTTCTTTGTTCCTCAGCCTACGAATCTGATAGTCTAAAATTTTGACTGGAATCTCTTCATAAGAAAGGCTGTCCTAAACATCAATGTTCTGAATAGGGACTACAACTACTGGGTCACCTATGTACTTCCTTAGCAAAGAGACATGGAAGACCGGATGAACTGAGGATAGATCTGAAGGCAATTCGAGCTCATAAGCTACCTTGCCGAAGCGGCTGAGAATCCTGAAGGGATCGACATAGAGGGCATTCAATTTCCCTTTCTTGCCAAACCTCTTCACTCTCTTCATGGGAGAGATATTGAGACAGACATAGTCATTGACCTTGAATTCGAGATCCTATCTACAAATATCTGCATAATAATTCTATCAGCTCTAAGCAGCCCAAAACCTCTCTCTGATCAACTAAACTTTCTCTAAGGTATCAAATACCAAGTCTGGTCCGATGACTGAGGGTTCACTAACTTCGAATGAACCGACAAGAGATCTATACCTTTTACCATAGAGAGCTTTGAATGGAGCTATCTGAATACTGGAATGATAGCTATTATTGTATGCAAACTCAATCAGACGCAAGTGGTCATCCCAACTTACCTTAAAATCAACTGCACACGCCCTTAGCATATATTTATGAGTCTGAATGGTCCTCTCTGCTTGACCATCCGTCTGAGGATGAAAGGCAGTACTGAGATGAACTTGGGTACCAAGACCCTTTTGGAACGCTTTCCAAAAGTAAGAGGTGAATTATGTACCTCTGTCTAAGATAATAGATAATGGAACACCGTGTAATCTGACAACTCCCTGATATAGAGTTTGGCAAAATCCTTGGCTGAATAAGAGGTACGATGACATGACCCAAACCAAATCATGCTGATGACAAGTTCGAGGCAAACCTGTCATGAAATCCATGTTCATTTCCTCCCACTTCCAAATAGGAATGGTAAAATCCTACATGGACCCACTAGGTTGTTGATGCTCTATCTAAACCTACTGACATATAGAGCACTTACCCATAAACTCTGCAACATCCCTTTTTATCCCACTCAACCAATAGATCTCACATAAGTCATAGTACATCTTAGTGGCCCCTGGATGAATAGAGTATCGTGCACCATGCTCTTCTACAAGAATTCGCTGCCTCAAGTCATGTACACCTGGAACACATAGACGACCTTGAAAACGAAAAACACCATCTCCCCCTTTGAGAAAACCTCTACTTTCTAATCCTGAACTGACTCTTTTAGCTTGACAAGGATAGGATCCTTGTCTTTCTTCTCTTTTACCTCAGAAACTAGAGATGAATCTAAATTACTCTGAACACATACACTACCCTCTGAAGAGTCGACTAAGCAAACGCCTAGCCTAGAAAGCTGATGAATTTCCTGGGCTATCTTCTTCTTACCATTATCTATGTGAGAAACACAACCCATGAAGAGTGTACTGAGAGCATCGGCCACAACATTGGCCTTGCCTTGTTGATAAAGAACACTCATGTCATAATCATTCAAAATCTCTAACCACCTTCTCTGACAAAGATTGAGATCTTTCTAAGAAAAGACATACTGGAGACTCTTATGATCTGTGAAGACATCTATATGAACTCCGTATCGATAATACCTCCAAATCCTTAAGGCAAATACTACGTCTGCTAACTTAAGATTATGAGTAGGATAATTATTCTCATGGGGCTTTAGCTGTCTCGATACATAGGCTATGACCTTACTATTCTGTATGAGGATACAACCTAAACCCACTCTAGATGCATCACAATAGACTACAAAACCACTTGAACCATATGGAAGTGTTAGAACTGGGGCTGAGGTGAGTCGAGTCTTCAACTCTCGAAAACTCTTCTCGCAAGAATCTAACCATTAAAACTTAACCTTCTTCTGAGTCAATCTGGACATAGGAGATGCAATAGAAGAAAATCCCTCGACAAAGAATCTGTAATGGCTAGCCAAACCTAAGAAACTCCTAATATCTGATGGAGAGATAGGGCGAGGCCAATTTCTTACCACTTCAGTCTTCTGAGGATCTACTCTAATGCCATCACCAAAAAAAATATGGCTAGATAATGCTACGGATCTTAGACAAAATTTGTACTTACTGAACTTGGCGAACAACTGATGATCTCTGAGAGTCTGAAGAACAATTCTGATATGGTCTGAATGATCATGCTCTGTGCGAGAATAGACCAGAATATCATCAATGAAGACTATGACAAATATGTCCAAGTACTTCTTGAACACTCGGTTCATCAAGTCCATGAAAGATACAGGGGCATTGGTAAGACCAAAGGACATAACTAGAAATTTTAAGTGACCATACTGAGTATAGAAAGTTGTCTTTGGGGTATCACATTCTCTAACTCTAAGCTGATAATAGCCTGATCTGAGGTCTATCTTGGAGAAATAACTAGCACCCTGAAGTTGGTCAAATAAGTCATCTATCCTGGGAAGAGGATACTTGTTCTTGACTGTAACTTTGTTGAGCTGATGAAAATCGACACACATCTTGAGAGAATCGTCTTTCTTGCACACGAATAAGACTGGTGAACCCCATGGGGACACACTGAGCCTGATGAATCCCTTATCTAAGAGATCCTTTAACTGATCTTTCAGCTCCTTGAGTTATGCAGGAGCAATTCTATATGGTGGAATAGAGATAGGTTGAGTATTTGGGTAAAGGTCTATGCCAAAGTCTATTTCCCTTTCAGAAAGAATGCCTGGAAGATCTTTGGGAAAGACGTTTGAATATTCATTAACAATTGGAACTGATTCAAGGATAGGAGATTTGGAACATGAATCTTTAACATGCACAAGATGATACACCCCCCCCTTAGAAATCATTCTCCTTGCCCGAAGGTAAGAAATAAGCTAACCCCTGAAAGATGAAGTACTACCTTTCCACTCTAGGATAGGCTTATTCAGGAACTGAAATTGGACTATCCAGGACTTGCAGTCGAATGTTGCATAGCAGGAATGAAGCCAATCTATACCGAGAATGACATCAAAATTAGTTATCTCTAATTCGACTAAATCTGCTGATGTGGATTTCTGAAATATCATAATCGGGCAGTTCCTGTATACTCGCCGAGCTATGATTATTTTACCCATTGGGGTAGATACTGAAAAGGGCTCTGCTAAAATTTTAGGACAGATTCTGAAATTGCTTACTATAAATGGTGTAACAAAAGGCAAGGATGCACCTGGATCTAGCAAAGCACAAACATGAACATGGAAAATCTGTAATGTACCAGTAATGATATCAGGAGAATTTTCCTGATCCAGTCGGGTCTAAAGAGAATAGATTTTGTTTGGGTATTTCCCACTAGTAGCACTGGAAGTAGCACTCTACTAGTTCGGGTAACCAGACTAAGCAGTGGAATGACTCTGCTAACCCTGAGGACCTGGCTGAGGACAGTCCCTAACTTTGTGGCCAGGCTTTCCACAACTGAAACAAATGCCTTGACCCACTCTACACACACCCTGATGGTTCTTACCACAAGTCTGACACTGATGATAAATACAGGCACTACTAACAGTGCCCTGAGCTTTAGAACCTGGTGCTCTATCTTTGTTGCCATCTCTGAATTTCGGCACTGATACACTAGCGGAGGAAGAAGCTGGAGCTGCTGACTTGGGATGAAACTATAAACGATTTCCTCCTTTGGATTTGGGCTGAGCAAAACTAAAACTGTCTGATCTTGCTCTCTTATTCTGCCTCTCCCTAGCCCTGACCTTTTTCTCCTCTATTTATTGAGCATCATTCATTAGCCTATCTAAAGTCATATCACTATTCAACATCATAGATTTATACTTATTTACCACACTATCATTCACTCCTAACATAAACTTGCTCATCTTAGCCCTGTTGTCTGCAACCACATGAGGGGCATATTTGGCTAGCTGAGTGAATCTTAGAGAATACTCTCTAACCATCATATTTCCTTACCTGAGGTTGATGAACTCAAGAACTTTGGATTTCCTTATCACTTGGGGAAAGAATCTGTCTAAGAAAGCCATGAAAAATTCCTCCCATTCTATAGGACCTGCATCATCTAACCTCTCAGACATCCACTGTTTGTACCAAGTGTGAGAAACATTCTGTAACTGGTATGCGGCTAACTCAGTGCTCTAAAAAGAAGTAACTCCCATCCTGTCAATAACCTTTTGGACTTGTTCAATGAACTCCTGAGGGTATTCATCAAACTTAGACCCAAAGAAAGATGGAGGGTTCATTCGAGTGAAGTCCCAAATTCTAGCTTCTACGAAATCGGCCACTGGATTGGCCAGAATAACTGGAGGCCATTCATTCTGGACAGCCACAGACTGAGCCGTTCATGAATACTCAAAGAAGGGAAACTATTCCTAAAACATCTCATAGCCTTCTATACATAAATATGGCGCGCAACACACCCATGCACAAGACTCTACTAGATACGGTTTTTAGACTTCCTAGGACTCTAATGAACCTTAGGCTCTGATACTAAGTTTGTAACACCCCAATTTACTGAAAAAGAATGCTACACGGTGCTCATGACCCTGAGGGACCACAAGCTAGTCCATGACTGATATCTGTACTTGTACACTACATAACATACATGTAATATATGGAAAACATAAACAATAGACCATAAGGTTCAACTGAAATAATTATAACATCCATATGGCTGAAAAATACCCAAATTAATGGAAGTCTGAATCAAAACTGAACTAAATCTAAACTGTATCTGAAAGCCTCAAAGTACTGACTGAATAAGGAGTTGAAGGAACATGTCTCCAACTAACTCTGTAAACTAAAAACTAACTAAATTAATAAATGAATCGAATCATATCGTCCTTGAATGAAGAGGACTCACTGCAGCTCTGTATATTAGAATAAAAATGCTACTGCTGGTCTAGAACTCGTGTCTCTAAACCAATGGTGTAACATGAAAAGAAAGCACCATAGCGCAAATGTGTCAGTATAACTAGAGTACTTAGTATACGAGTGAGGTAGGCTAATGCAAAAGGGTTTACATGCATGAACAATGCTAACTGACTGACTGATATGAATGTGAAATTGTAAACACACATACATAGTAACTGAGATCATGAATACGAGATAGCTAGATCTGTACACTAATACATGGTTTACTAATGGCTGACATGGCTGAAACTATATTTTTCATAACATGGGCGACTATATCTAACAGTTTTAAATCTGATGGAACTATCTAAGTTCTGTATTATAACTAAATTTGACTGTATTTGAAAGTCCTGGTATACTGATTTTTGGAGAACTATCTAAGTTCTTTTACTGAGACTAAGTCTAAAACTGTGGGAGGTAGTTGTTTAATCGACATGCCCCATATGTGCCATTATGGCTAAGCTGGGGTCTAATCTATGCCCTAACTACAAGGGTGTCAATACCGCACCACTGGTAAGGACAATATGTGAGCAACCCTCATATAACAGGTAACTCTAGTGAGAATGGTGGGAACCCTTACATAAAAGGTTAAGCCACCTCATCTACCCTCATATAACAGGCTGCAATGTCTCAACCTATGCTGGCTACATTGTTCTAGAATGCAAGGATGACTGCTAAGAATCACACCCTCATATACTGGCGAGTTCCCATTAATGGGTTCACTCGTTGCTAACTCCTACTCCTATCTGGAGAGATTGAACATGATGTAACTAACTATACGTGAGTGGAACTTACTGAATTCCATTGATGGATGGAATACTATCGATATCTGATAACTGACTGAGACCATGAGGTTTCCTGAGTCACATGACAGGCAGAATTCTACTAAATCATGGCTTGATTTTGTATATCATGAAACATGACATGGCTCTAGGCACACAGCTATAGTTTTCAGGTACGAATATCCCCCGGACTCATGGAAGAAAACTGACACAACATGACTGACTTGATCCTAAGATTGGAGTCCATAATTCACATGATCATAAATAGGGGGCATTATACATCATATAGTTCCTCAACATATTAAGCATGGTAGGGAGTGCATAGCTATATTTCATGTGCATATTGTATATCTCCAATATCGCACATGCTTCATACCACAATAATAGCAACACATGAAAAGCATGGAATTCATATTAAAGTATATAGCTAACATGGACTTGTCATTTAGACATCATGGAACCATATAAACATGAATTTCTAGCATCCTAAGAATTTTATCGAACACCTTGCATGCATTCTTTAAGGCATAGGTATGTTTCATAACTTTCACCATTTTACACCACCTAAAGTTTATAGTTTTCAACTAAAAAGTATATATATTCCATGAAAACACCTCTAGATATCATCTTGAAACTTAAACAAAAATCATCAACATGTACATGCTCATATCACCACAAAAAGCTCACAAAATAGTATTTAAAACAATGTTCTTGAGCTCTATGAACGGATTGGATCCATAGATGAACACTATGCATACCTGACTCAAGGATCTTGACGTTTTTAAACTTGAAGGACTTGAAATCCTTCGATTCTTGAAGAATATTGGGTCTTGTTCTTGGGGATTAAATTTAGAGAGAAACCTTAGTTTTTGTTTGTGGAATTACAATGAGCAAAATGGCTAAATTCGAACTCATCTCGGAATATAGGCGAGTGGTAAGTAATCAAAATACCCCTGTTAAAAAGACCTGGAAATAAGTTGAACGTGGCGTGTGATGGTTCGACTGACGTTTCATCAAGCACTTGACAGTCCATCACTTAGCCCGTCAGACATGGACCAGAAATGAGGTTCACTGGATAAGAGTTGATGGCTTGGATGACTGTCCATCACAACTTTGATGGTCTGTCAACTCGTTTGTCAGTCCTTATGTAGTACGTGGTTCAACTGCCTTGGCTGTGATGGTCAAAGTGGCGGTCCTTCACTTATGTGGCGGTCCGTCAACTTGGCCGTCATACCTGGGTGTTTCCGACAGTTCCAAGTAAAACGTCCATATCTTTCTCGTCTAATATTGGATTTGGACAAAATTGGCACGGTTGGAAATCTAACTCAATTTCCCATGAGATAGAAAGTGAAAATCTCAAAAATACCACGTGTACAAAGATAGGTTTACATTTCAAAGTAAGTACTAGTATCCTTGAGATGATTTATAGCCAGGAAAAAGGCATGGTATTACAATATCTACCCCTTGAGAACATTCATCCTCGAATGGAACTGAAGGAGAGAGGAAACATTAATCTGAACATAAGTAGTTGGAAGATGATCTTAAGACTGAGAAACTGAATGTGTTATACTAAAAATTCATGTCTGATTCACTTGTAACTGATTCATGAATGCATGACTGAGGTTCTCGCAATGAGAATGCATATCTGATGCATGATTATTTAATGGACTGATACATGTATGCATGACTGAATATGCTATGGTACTTGATACCAAATTTGTGATGGAACATGAACACGAAATGAAATATCAAGTTGTATTAAATGCTGAACGTGAAAATGAATAAGCTTAAGGAGGACTATTACCTTGATCTTGATCTGGGTTGGCAGAGAAAAGGTGAGGTTACTAGGTATGCATGTCTGCTTTTGCTTCCCAAGTAGCTCCCTCAACTGACTGATTTCACCAAATAACTTTGACTAGAGGGACTTCTTTGTTCCTCAGCCTACGAATCTGATAGTCTAAAATTTTGATTGGAATCTCTTCATAAGAGAGGCTTTCCTAAACATCAATGTTCTAAATGAGGACTACTACTACTGGGTCACCTATGTACTTCTTGAGCAAGGAGACATGGAAGACCGAATGAACTGAGGCTATATCTGAAGGCAATTCGAGCTCATAAGTTACCTTGCCAAAGTGACTGAGAATCCTGAAGGGACGACATAGCAGGAACTGAGTTTCCTTTTCTTGCCAAACATCTTCACTCCCTTCATGGGAGAGATCTTGAGATAGACATAGTCATTGACCTCAAACTCGAGATCCTTTCTATGTACAACTGCATAAGACTTTTATCGGCACTGAGCAGCCCAAAGTCTCTCTCTGATCAACTGAACTTTCTCTAAGACATTGAATACCAAGTCAGGACTGATGACTGAGGCCTCACTAACTTCGAATAAACCGACTGGAGATCTACACCTCCTACCATAGAGAGCTTTGAATGGAGCCATCTGAATACTGGAATAATAGCTATTATTTTATTCAAAATCAATTAGAGGAAAGTGGTTATCCCAACTTCCCTTGAAATCAACTGCACATGCCCTTAGCATAACTTCAAGAGTCTAAATGGTCCTCTCTGCTTAACCATCCTTCTGAGGATGAAAGGCGGTACTGAGATGAACTTGGATACTAAGACCCTTTTAGAATGCTTTCCAAAAGTGAGAAGTGAACTGTGTACATCTTTCTAAGATTATAAATAATGGAACAATGTGTAATCTGACCAACTCCCTAATATAGAGTTTGGCGAAATCCTCGGCTGAATAAGAGGTATGAATTGGAAGGAAATGAGATGTCTTGGTCATTCTATCTACAATGACCCAAACCGAATCATGCTGATGACAAATTCGAGGCAAACCTGTCATGAAATCTATGTTCATTTCTTCCCACTTTCAATTAGGAATGGTAAACTCCTACATGGACCCACTAGGTTTCTGATGCTCTATCTTAACCTGCTAACATATAGAGCACTTAGCCATAAACTCTACAACATCCTTTTTTATCCCACTCAACCAATAGATCTCCCACAAGTCACGGTACATCTTAGTAGCCCCTGGATGAATAGAGTATCGCGCACCATGCTCTTCTACAAGAATTCGCTGCCTCAAGTCATGTACACCTGGAATACACTGAAGACCCTAACAACGAAAAACACCATCTCCCCCTTTGAGAAAACCTCTACCTTATGATCCTGAACTAACTTTTTTAGCTTAACAAGGCTAGGATCTTTGTCTTGCTTCTCTTTCACCTCAGAAACTAGAGATGACTCTCAACTACTCTTCATACATGTACTACCCTATGAAGAGTCGACTAAGCGAATGCTTAGTCTGGCATGGTGATGAATTTCCTGGGCTATCTTTTTCTTACCATCCTCTACATAAGAAACACTACCCGTGAAGAGTCTACTGAGAGAGTCGACCACAATATTGGTCTGCCCGGATGATAAAGAACCCTCATGTCATAATCTTTCAAAAGCTCTGACCACCTTCTCTGATGAAGATTGAGATCTTTCTAAGAAAAGACATACCAAAGACTCTTATGATCTGTGAAGACACCTACATGAACTCCGTATAGATAATGCCTCCAAATCTCTAAGGGAAATACTATGGCTGCTAACTCAAGATCATGAGTAGGATAATTATTCTCATGGGGATTTAGCTGTCTAGAGACGTAGGCTACGACCTTACCATGCTACATGAGGACACAACCTAAACCCACTCTAGACGCATCACAATAGACTTCAAAACCGTCTGAACCAACTAGAAGAGTTAGAACTAGGGCTGAAGTGAGTCGTATCTTCAACTCTTGAAAACTCTTCTCGCAAGAATCTGACCATTGAAACTTAACCTTCTTCTAAGTCAATCTGGACATAGGAGATGCAATACAAGGAAATCCCTTGACAAAGCATCTGTAATAGCCAACCAAACCCAAAAAACTCTTGATATCTGATGGAGAGACAAGTCGAGGCCAATTTTTTACTGCTTTGTTCTTCTGAGAATCTACTCTAATGCCATCACCAGAAATAATATGGCTAAGGAATGCTATTGATCTTAGCCAAAATTTGCACTTACTAAACTTGGCGAACAATTGATGATCTCTGAGATTATGAAGAACAATTTTGAGATGGTCTGAATGATCAAGCTCTGTTCAAGAATAGACAAGAATATCATCTATGAAGCTTATGACGAGCATGTCCAAGTATTGCTTGAACACCCGATTCATCATGTCTATGAAAGCTACAGGGGAATTGGTAAGACCAATGGACATAACTATAAATTCAAAGTGACCATACCGAGTATGGAAAGCTATCTTCGGGGTGTCACATTCTCTAACTCTGAGTTGATGATAGCTTGATCTGAGGTTTATCTTAGAGAAATAACTGGCATCCTAAAGTTGGTCAAACAAGTTATATCCTGGGAAGAGAATACTTGTTCTTGACCATAACTTTGCTGAGCTGACGGTAATCGATACACATCCTGAGAGAATCATTTTTCTTGCACACGAATAAGATTAGTGCACCCCATGGGGACACACTGGGCCTGATGAATCCCTTATCTAAGAGATCCTTTAACTGATCTTTTAGCTCCTTGAGTTTTGTACCCTTTCGAGAGAAATGCCTGGAAGATCTTTGGGAAAGACGCCTGAATATTCCTTAACAACTGGAACTGATTCAAGACTAGGAGATTCGGAACTGAAATCTTTGACATGCAGGAGATTATACACATACCCCTTAGAAATCATTCTCCTTGCCCGAAGGTAGGAAACAATCTAACCCCTGAAAGATAAAGTACTACCCTTCCACTCTAGGAAGGGCTTATTTGGGAACTAAAATTCAACTATTAGGGTCCTACAGTCGACTGTGGCATAGCAGGAATAAAGCTTATCCAAGCCGAGAATGACATCAATATCAGTCATCTCTAATTTGACTAAATTTCCTAATATAGATTTCTGAAATATCATAACCGGGCAGTTCCTATATACCCGCCGAGCTATGATGGTTTTACTCATTGGGGCAGAAACTAAAAAGAGCTCTACTAAAATTTTGGGACTGATTCCAAAATCGCCTGCTATGTATGGAGTGACAAAGGCAAGGATGCACCTGGATCTTCTAAAGCATAAACATGAACATGAAAAATCTGTAACGTACCAGTAACGACATCAGGAGAATTTTCCTGATCCTGTCAGGTCTAAAGAGCATAGAGTCTTTTTGGATGTTGCCCACTAGTAGCACTAGAAGTGGCACACTACTGGTTTAGGCAACCAAACTGAGCTGTGGAATGTTTTTGCTGACACTGAGGACCTGGCTGAGGACAGTCCCTAACTCTGTGGCTTGGCTTGCCATAACCAAAATATATGTCTTGACCCACTCTACACACACCTTGATGCTGATTACTACAAGTCTGACACTGAGGATAAATACGGGCACTGCTAAAACTACCCTGAGATTTAGAGCCTAGTGCTCTATCTCTTTTGCCATCTCTAAATTTTGACACTGGGGCACTAGCGGAGGTAGGAGCTGGAGTTGCTGACTTGGGACAAAACTGTGAACGGTTTCCTCCTTCGAATTTGGGCTGAGCAAAACTAAAAATGCCTAATCTTGCTCTCTTAGTCTGCCTCTCCCTAGCCCTAACCTTTTGCTCCTCTATTTGCTGAGCATGGGTCATAAGCTTGGACAAAGTCATATTACTATTCAGCATCATAGATCTACACTTATTTACCAGGCTATCATTCAATACTGACATGAACTTGCTCATCTGAGCCCTATTGTCTGTAACCACATGAGGGACATATCTAGCTAGCTGAGTGAATCTTAAAGAATTCTCTCTAACCATTATATTTCCCTGCCTGAGGTTGATGAACTCAAGAACTTTCGCTTCTCTGAGCTCTTAGGGAAAGAATCTGTCTAAGAAATCCATGACAAATTCCTCTCTCTATAGGACCTGCATCCTCTAACCTCTCAGACTTTTACTATTTATACCAACTGTGAGCAACATCCTATAACTGGTATGTGGCTAACTCGACGCTCTGAATAGAAGTAACTCCCATTCTGTCAATGACCTTCTGGACTTGGTCAATGAACTCCTGAGGGTCTTTATTAGACTTAGATCCAAAGAAAGATGGAGGGTTCATTCTGGACAGCCATCGGCTAAGCAAGTGTGGTGAATGTGGCTCTAAACTCCGCATGCAAAACATGCTCTCCCAAAGGGTATTCGAGATGAGGAACTGGCTGTTTTCTTTTCTTTGGAGGCATATTTTGAAATAAGAAAAGAAAAAATTAGACTAAGAGTTTAACTTGAGATTATGCTTACTAGCACGACATGAATACTGAAAAAAGGGAAACTGTTCCTAAAACATCTCATAGCCTCTTGTACATAAATGTGGCGTGCAACACACCCATGCACAAGACTCTACTAGATGCGGCTTTCAAACTTCCTAGGACTCTATTGAACCTTAGGCTCTGATACCAAGTTTGTACCACCCCAATTTTTTGAACAGGAATGCTACATGGTGCTTATAACCCCGAGGGACCACAAGCTAACCCATAACTGATATATGTACCTGTACACTGCATAACATACATGTAATATGCAGAAAATATAAACAATAGACCATAAGGTTCAACTAAAATAATTATAATATCCATATGGGTAAAAAATACCCAAGATAACTGAAATCTGAATCAAAACTAAACTAAATCTGAACTGTATCTAAAATCCTCAAATTACTGAATGAATAAGGATTTGAAGGAACATGTCTCCAACTAATTCCATAAACTGAAAACTAACTAAAATAATAAATGAATCAAATCATATCATCCTCAAATGAAGAGGACTCAGTGCAGCTCTGTATACTGGAATGTGAATGCTACTGCTAGTTTGGAACTCATGTCTCTAAACCTATGGTGTAACATAAAAATAAAGCATCATAGCGCAAATGCGTCAGTACAACTAGAGTACTGAGTATACGAATGAGGTAGGCTAATGCAAAAGGGTTTACATACACGAACAATGCTAACTAACTACTGATATGAACGTGAGAGTGTAAACATACATTTATAGAAACTAAGATCATGAGTACATGATAGCTAGATCTGTATGCTAATACATGGTTTACTGATAGCTGACATGGCTGAAACTATAGTTCTGATAACATGGGTGACTGTATCTAACAGTCTTAAATCTGATGAAACTATCTGAGTTCAATACTATAACTAAATTTGACTATATATGACATTTCTAGTATGCTGATATCTGGAGAACTATCTAACCTCTTTTACTGAGACTAAGTATGAAACTGTGGGAGGTAGTTATTTAACTGACATACCCCGTATGTTCCATTATGGATAAGCTGGAGTCCAATCTCTGCCCTGAATGGAAGGGCATCAATAGCGTGCCACTGGTAAGGACAATATGTGAGCAACTATCATATAACAGGTAACTCTAGTGAGAACGGTGGGAGCCCTAATATAAAAGGTTAAGCCACCTCATCTACCTTCATATAACAGGATGTTATATCAACCTATACTGGCTACATAGTTCTGAAATGCAAGGATGACTGGTAAGAATCACACCCTCATATACTAGTGAGTTCCCATCCTTGGGTTCACTCGGTGCTAACACCTACTCCAATCTGAAGAGATTGAACATAATTTAAGTCACTATACATGAGTGGAACTTACTGAATTCCATTGACTGACGAAATACTACTGATATCTGATAATTGACTGAGACCATGAGGTTTCTTGAGTCATATGACTGGCTGAATTCTGCTGAATCATGGCTTGATTTTGTATATCGTGAAACATGACATGGCTCTAGGCACACAGCTATAGTTTTTGGGTACGAATACCTCTAGGACTCGATGGAAGAAAACTAACACAACATAGCTGACTTGATCATAAGATTAGAGTCCACAATTTAGATTATCATAAATAGGGGATATTATACATCATGTAGTTCCTCAATATATTAAGCATTGTAGGGAGTGCATAGCTATATTTCATGTGCATATTGTATATCTCCATTATCACACATGCTTCATACCACAATAATAGCAACACATGAAAAGCATGGAATTCATATTAAAGTATATAGCTAACATGGACTTGTCATTTAGACATCATGGAACCATATTAAGATGAATTTCTAGCATCCTAAGTATTTTATCGAACACCTTGCATGTATTCTTTAAGGCATAGGTATGTTTCATAACTTGCACCATTTTACACCGCCTAAAGTTTATAGTTTTCAACTAACAAGCATATATATTCCATGAAAACACCTATAGATATCATCTTGAAACTTAAACAACAATCATCAATATGTACATGCTCATATCACCATAAAATGTTCACAAAATAGTATTTAAAACATGGTTCTTGTGCTCTATGAACGGATTGGGTCCATAGATGAACACTATGCATACCTGACTCAGGGTTCATGACATTTTTGAACTTGAACTATTTGAAATCCTTTGATTCTTGAAGAGAATTGGGTGTTGTTCTTGGGAATTAAATTCAGAGAGAAACCCTAGTTTTCGTTTTTGGAATAACAATGAGCAAAATGGCTAGATTTGGACTCATCTGGGTATATAGGCGAGTGGTAAGTGACCAAAATACCCCTGTTAAAATGACCTTGAAATAAACTGAATGTGGCATGTGATGGTCCGACTGACAGTCTTTCAGACACTTTAAGGTCAGTTACTTAGCCCGTCAGACATAAACCAGAAATGGGGTTCACTGGATAAGAGTTGACGGCCTGGATGATGATCCGTCACAACTTTGACAATTCGTCAACTCATCTGTCAGTCCTTATCTAGTACATGGCTCAACTGCCTTGGTTGTGACGGTCAAAGTGGCGGTCCGTCACTTATGTGGCGGTCTGTAAACTTGGCCGTCATACCTGGGTGTTTCCGACAGCTCCAAGTAAAACATTCATATCTTTCTCGTCTAATGTCGGATTTGGACAAAATTGGTACCGTTGGAAAGCTAACTCAATTTCTCACGTGATAGAAGTGAAAATCTCAAAAATACCATATGTAAAAAGATGTGTTTACATTTTAAAGAAAGCTCTAGCGTCCTTGAGATGATTTCTAGCTAGAAAAAGGCACGGGTATTACAATAATTATGCCCATTTATTTATGTATTGACCTGAAGAATTCCCCTTTTTATGATTTGAATACCATGAGTATGATTTGATATATTGATTATAGATTTTCAATTGAGTTTTAAGCATGATATTATGTTACAAGTTATATGAAAGAAAGCATGAGATTCAAGGCTCTAAGTGCATCAAGATTACATATGCTCATGTCTTGATTTATAAGATTCATCTTGTGATTTTGATTTCACTATCTTGAACTAAAATTATTGACGTATTTCAAGAAGACTATTAAGCATGAAGTTTTGTTACTAATTTCTAAGCATTTAAGCATATATATTATAAACCCTGAGTACGAGTTTTGAGATTTCGAGAATATGATGCTTTTAAGCTCCTTTGATAAATCTATACCAAGATTTAAAGAAAAGATTGATCTTTTGATCTTAAGATAAGATATGGGATCAACATTTGTTCATCCTGATTATGATTTAAAGAAAAAGAAGCATAACTGGTTTTCATTCGATCAACCCTTATGCTATTTTAAGGTAGATTTTCTAAAGTATGAGCATATAAGTAATATGGGATTAGTATTTTGCACCAAGTTGAGTATGAGTCCGAGGTCACATTCCCTAGAACTACGTGCCACCATAAGTTCAAGTCCCAATATGGGTTACATATTGTGATCACACAAGTTAAGGTTCTATTTCGATGGCAAGGATAGAACAACTTTCCTCAACTTTGGAAGATGTTAAACTCCATGATAGCTCACATGGTTTATGTCGGTTAGAAAAACCTCCCAAAACAAAGAGTAAAAGTAAAGCTTTTATAACTAAGTGTTATGTCTCACAAATTTTATCCTTATGCTTTATTACTCATGTTTATGATTTTACAACTTTCATTTTTTTCAAGCTCAAGGTGAGTCATCAACACTTAGCATGTATTATTTTAAACTCTATATGTACATTCAGTTATTGTTTTACTTATACATTCACCCCCACATACTCAGTACATTCAAAAAGTACTGATCTATATATATATATATATATATATATGTGTGTGTGTGTGCTACATTATTTCATAATGCAGGTACCAGTTGTATCCCACACATCCTGATCAAAAAATATGCAGCTTTCAGTCAGCAGGTGATGAGTTCTTTGATTCAAGGGATCGAGTCCATCATAGTTTGAGTAGCATCTTATCTTTTTTATTCAGTCATATTGATTAGGGATTGTTGGGGGTCATGTCCTAGTTACCTATAGTCAATATTAGTAGAGGCTTCATAGATAGTCAATGGAGTTGATGTATTTGATTCTAGTTTTGTTTTGTCTAACCAGACTCATAATCATTTTTAATACAGTTTTGTATTTATCATATTCAGAAAATATTTATCTTCCACTTATTTTTTTAGATTTATGTAATATATACAGTTGCTCATAAGTTATACAAGTGTCATGGGTAAGCTTAGGATCACTTGTGGTTCTAAGCACCGTGTGGCATACAAGGGGTAGTCTTGGGGAATTAAAAACTTGGTATCATGGAATAGAGTTCAAGTGTCCTAAGGTGTCTGTGAAGCAGTGTCTAGTATAGCCTTGCGAAATGGTAAAATGACATATGTACTTTTCTTTGAGAGGCTATAGGGCATTTAAGGAATATCTCCTTTCTTTCGTACTCTAGATCTACGATAAAAATTTTCTATTAAAAACTTATATTGATTCGTGTGTTACTCCATAATTCTTAATCTAGGACTTTTTAAGATAACATGAGTACTAGATTCCAATTTTTCCCAAGATGATGCTCTCAAATTTACAATTAAAAATGTCAGAAGTCACATAAGGGACTTGAGAGGAGCTCACTAGTGTGTTATAAGTCCCTTAAGTTGAAAGCTTATGTCCTCATCCATATGATTTTTTCAGTTAAGACATAACAAGATATGTATTCAGATTCCTCATTAACCCTTCAAGATAGATAGTGCTTGAGGGATATTATGACTTTGAGTATGATGATTCATTAGTAGTAGAACCTTCTTATAGTTTGAATTATAAGTTTAGAAGTATAGTGACAAGATAGGTGGTAATGGCGATTAATCAAGTGAGTATAGATAAACTTTTACATATGATCGAGTTAGTAGTGAGGTGATATATCCTTGAGTGTTAGTTTAGGGGTAATGAAAGTGGTACAGGTTCTTTGGTGGAAGGTAGAGAAGGAGCTATTATTTAAGGTGAATTGTTGTTTTCTTGAAGTAGGAAAGGAGTTATTAATGGTATTTATTGTGTTAGAAAAGTATAGGATATTGATGAAGTATTTGGTGGTTGAGTATTGTTAATTTAGGCATCCCTTGAAGTTTCAAAAAGAGTTTAGTTGAAACTTATAGAGCTATGAAAGTAATTTAGGTGTATAGATGGGTAAATAGTCGTAATGTGTAGAAGCAGGATGTGCCAACGGATTTTAATAAGGTATACTAGAGAATAATGATCGATTTCTATTATTATGAGGTTCTAGTGGACTAGTGTTCCTTAGTGTTTTATTTTATAGCTTTTAAGCGAGAAAAGTATATGAGGTTGTGGTGTTAATCATGCCTAGTATGAGATACTAAATTTGAACATTGGATGATCATCAAGGTGGAGTGATGCTAGTTAGATAGAGGTGAGCCAGTAGGATTAAAATAGTGCATACGAGAACTTAAGCTTATTGATTTGAGATTAAGTATGATGTTGTAGGTATGGTTTAGATGTGTACCCAAGGTAATATGGGCATTGAATTAATTTTTAAGATTATTAAAGGTTGAGTGTGGTTAGTAGTACCCTTGAGTTTCGAAATGGGAAGAAGGCTAGTTATATAGTACATGGTGTTCATAATAGCTAAGTTAAGGAGTTACGGATAGATGACGTTGAGTCTTTCAGTATGATTTTGATTCTCGTGGTTTAGGGAAAAATATAAGTTTAGAAATGTGTTACAGGTTAGGTGTTTAACGAGACAATTATGTTTGTGGGGAAGAGTGTAAGTTTATGGCGATGATTATTGAAGATAACGAAAGTTAAGGATAGTATATGTGAAGGGGGATTGTCCAAGAATGAAGTTAGTATATTTTATATATAGTCCATTTGCGTGAGTTGATTTCTCTGTAGAACATTAGAGTGAATAAATTATGGCTAAGTCCTAGGGATATGAAATAGGTCCATAATTTTAGAAGGATGCCTTTAATCTAAGGGGAAGATAATAGTGTTGATGAAAGATTGTTTAGATAGGAGAGAGTAAATATTTCTTGTTAAGGAAAGATTATTGTATATGTGTTTTATCTAAGGCTATAAGTGTGAATGAATATTGAGGCAAAGATTATGGTATATGTCATGTCATGGTTAGTTGAGATTTCATCTATGTCTTCTTTAGAATAGTGCAAGAAAGTTGTTATTGATAGAGGTTTGGAGAATATGGGAAAGAGGCTTTTATGGGTGTTTGCCTAGAAGTTCGAATCTAGTTTTAATGATAGACTTGAATGTCATGTTGGTATATAAGTAGATGGGTGCATTGTACGCTAGTGAATTTCTTAGTAAGAGGTAAAATTTAGTTGTTGAAGTGATAAGAAGAATTATCCTAGAGGTAATAAGTTCTTAAAATACAGGGGGTATCAAATTCATGATTCAGACTAGTATTATAGTGTTAGTGTACTTTATAGATTTGGGTAGGCTTGAACATAGTGAGAGAACTGAGTTCATTTCAGACTTCAGTAGATAGAGTTATCAGTGCCCATGTGAAGATTCTAAGTAGCCTCAAGTGAAGTTCAATATTGAAGTGGAATATATAGTTGAGGGAGTATTTGAGGAGTATGTCTAAGCTTGAAAGTGGTAGTTATAACGTCTAAGGCATAGCAATTCTATCCTAGCTTATGTTTAATAGGCCTATGTTTCATGTTACAGAATCATAGACATGTTGTAATTGCTTATTCAGATGTCTTATCCAAATCAAGCCCAAAATTCTTTGCTCCCTAATGTTAGAACTTCTTAGAAAGAGCATTGAAAAAATAATCCAGTTGAATATAAGTTTTCAGTATGAGTTAGTCTGTAAGTGTAATACCCCGCAAAATTCCTAAGCTTAATTCAGTCTTTTAAGCTTGTCAAGAGGGTCCCAGACTTAGAAATTCTAGCTAAGTTTCCAGACTTGGTTTATTTTTTACCTTCAAAAATTGGCAATCTTATTTTGTGACCTTAATGTACTTTAATGGTCGGTATTATTTCTAATTTATGATCAGGGAGGTCAATAGGTGTTCACGTACAAGTTTTGAATTTTTTGGACCTTGTTTAGACCACGATTGGATTCCCAAAACGGTGGACCAATGAGGTTTTAGAGCACCGCGTCGCCTATCGTGTTGGTTAACATTGTTACAGGAATTGCCAGTAAAAGTAAGGAGGCTTGGTGTGATCATGGCACGATACGTAGAGTATCGCGTCGATGGCATCGACGCGCCGTTTCGCCAATCACATTGATGCCCAGATTTTAGTCATTAAATATCCGCATTCTTAAGGGTAATTAGGTCATTTTCCCCCGACCTTCAGCCCTCATAACACGAAATTTAGCCCACTTTTGGCCAAATACACTCATTATTTCTCTATTCCTCCAGAACAAGAAACCCTAGGTGGATAATTTCAAGTCAAGAATACAAACTTTCCTCCATCAATCTTCAAGAAATCATCCACTAAGGTATGTCAAGTGTTCATTCATGGATTTCTTTGATCCATGAAGCTCAAGAATCCTATTTTAAAATCATAAATTATGATGTTCATGTTGTGGGTTGATTATGACCATGTTGATGTTGTTGTATGATTCCCAAGTTGGAATCTTTAATGTGTTTTCATGAATCTATGCTAGCATGTAGGTTGAAATCTATTAAATTGTGTTGATTTATGCAATCATGATGTATTGATTTAATGTTCAAGCCTAAGTCTAATGTTATGCCTGCAAGGTGATTGATAAAATGCCCAAGAGAACGAGAATTAAGCATTATGACTGATTAGGGCCTAAATGATGAATTCATGATTTACCCTTATGTTTAAAAATGATTCTCATGCTATTTTTATGCATTGAAATTGTTTGATGGAATGTCCATGAGAATAGAATTGTGAAACCATGATATATATTTGAATGCATTTCTTTACATGTACGAGATTATGAATATCAAGTTCTTCATGAACTCCCCAATGGTTGTATTATGAATTGTTGACTATGGTCATGTGTTCAAGAAATGTCATGTCTTGTCCATTTTATGCTATTGAGACCTGGGGATACTTGTACTCGACAATTTAGCTGTGTGCCTAGAGCCAGTGTCAGTTTTCAAGATGCACTCAGTCAAGCCATGATAAGTAGAATTCAGTTAGTCACATGACTCAGGAAAACTCAATAAATTCATTATTTGTCCAATCCCACTCAGTAATCTCAGTAAATTCAGCTAGTTAATAGAATTTAGTAATATTTCATTAGTCCATGGATCTTAGTGAAATCAGTCCAGTTCAGTCAGTAACATTACCAGTGACAACTCAATCAAGCTTAGTAAAAAATAGTAAATCAGTTCAGTGTCTATTCAGTTGGGGGTAAAATTTAGCACCAAGTGAACCCAGGGATGAGGGCTCACCTGTCAGCCAGTAGAGGGTGAGATCCTTAGAAGCAATCCTTGTGTTCCAGAACTATGTAACCAGCGTAGGTTGAGATATACCCCTATGAGTCTAGGGATTATACATCTCATTTGAGTTTTCCTAACTAGGAGGGGTTGATGGAAGAGCTCCCTGTCAGAGAGAGTTAACTCACAACTTGTCTTTACCCGTGGCACGATACTGACACCCTTCCAGCTGGGGTTACAGGTTGGACCTCTACTAGTTCAGATTCAGGGCATGTCGGTTAGATGATTTCTTCTCACAGTCTCAGTCTTAGTCTCACTAAAAGAACTCATATAGTTCTTTAGATTTAGGACTGTCAGATACAATCACTCAGTTCATTACGAAACTCAGCTAGTTCCATCAGAATTGGGACTGTTAGACACAGACACTTAGCTACAATATATCATTTATACGAAACTCATGTTATCAGTATTCATACTCAGTAGTCAGTATTATCACGATCTCATTTATAGTTACTTATTCATGCATGTATTCTCACGTTCATGCTATTCAGTTAGTTAGTATTGTTCATGCATATGAACCCCATGCATTCATCCTACCTCACTTTGTATACCAGTACATTCAGATGTACTGACATATACTTTTCTTCTGCGCTATGGTGTTTTATACCATAGGTTCAGACCCACACTTAGCTTCAGATTCATCCAGCAGTAGTAGATTTACAGTGAGTCCTTATCATTCAAGGATAGCATGATTATTTCATTACTTCATATTTTCAGTTTTAGTAGACGGAGTTAGTTGGGGACATGTCCCATCAACTCTATAGTTTTTAGACAGTTTAGAGGCTTTTAGACTAGCATGTCCAGACAGTTTATTTTATCTTTGGTATTGATATATTGTATTTCCAGATGTTATGTTTTATCAAATATTCTAACCTTATGTCCTTTCATTCCTTTTATTCTGCATTTATATAGTATATTAAGTAATTCTCAATTACAGATACCAGTCATGGGTTAGCTTGTGGTCCTTTGGGGTCATGAGCACCGTGTAGCATTTTGGGTATCAAATTCGTGGCGTTACAAACTTGGTATCAGAGCCTAAGGTTCAATAGAGTCCTAGGAAGTTTGAAAAGTTGCATCTAGTAAAGTCTTATGCATGGGTATGTTGCTCACCACATTTATGTACAGGAGGCTATAAGATGTTTTAGGAACAGTTTTCCTTCTTTCAATATTCATGTCATGCCAGTGAGTATGCACTCAAATTTAACTCTTAGTTTAATCTATTTCTTCTCTTTTGCTGATAGTATATACCTCCCAAAAGAAGAAACAAAAATCAGTCAACCCCTCAGTATGTTCAGGAAGATCCCCTGGATGATTATGTCTTTCATGCAGAATTCAGGACTGCATTCACTACTCTAGCCAAGTTAGTCACAACTCAGAATGAATGGCTAGCAGTTCTTCCAGCCAACTCAGTGGCCAATACTATAGCATCCAGGATTTAGGACTCTACCCAAATAAATTCTCCCCTATTCTCAGGTTCTAAATCCGAAAAGGATATATAAGAGTTCCTCGACCAAGTTTAAAAAGTCACAAATATCATGGGAGTGACTTCCAGTGAGAGTGTTGAGTTAGTCGCTTATCAACTATAAGATGTAGCTCATATGTGGTTTAAGAAGTAGAAGGTAGACAGGTGTACAGATGTAGAGCCCATAGAGTAGGAAGAGTTTACTATTGCCTTTCTAGACCGATTCTTTCCCCTAAAGCAGAAAGAAGCCAAAGTGTTAAAGTTCATCAATCTCAAATAAGGTAGCATGAACATAAAAGAATACTCCCTCAAGTTTACTTAGTTAGCCAGGTATGCTCCACATGTAGTAGTAGACAATAGATCCAGAATGAGCAAGTTTATGTCTAGGGTATCAGCTAGAGTTGTTAAGGAGTGCAGGACTGCGATGTTGATTAAGGAGATGAACATATCTACGCTTATTGTCCATGCTCAAAAAATTGAATAGCAGAAGCTTAAGAAGTCAAAAGTTTTCAGTCCCAGTTCCATCCTTATCTAGTGCGCCAGTACCAAAGTTTAGAAATGACCGTAGGGATGGGGCGCCAGGCTCTAAATCCCAGGGTAGTGAGAGAAGGATTTTTACTAATCCTCTTTACCAAGAGTGTGGTAAGTATCATAAGTGGGTGTTTAGAGCCGGCAGTGATGTATATTTTGGATGTGGCAAGTTAGGTCACAAGGTCCGAGACTATCCTAAACCCAACCCTCGAAGTTAGCACGGTCGTCCTTCAACCCAATCCGGTTGCTTGAATCAATAGGGTGTAAATTCTAGCGCTATTAGTGGGCAACGCGCAAATAAACTCTGTGCTCTTCAGTACCGGTAGAATCAGTAAAATCCTCCTGATGCAACCACTGGTATGTTATCGATCCCTCATTTGCATGTTCACGTTTCTACAGATTCAGGATCTTCTTTTTCTTTTGTAACTCTTTACATAGCAGTAAACTTTAAGGTCAGACCAAATGTTAACAGGACCTTTCTCAGTCTTCACCCATTGGGTAAGCCCATCATAGCCCGGCAAGTATACAGGGACTATCCAGTTATGATATCTTAGAAATTTAGGCCTTCAGGTTCCAGTAGTAATACCAATGTGTAGGAAATCCATAAGGGAAGATGATTCTCGGCTCATTCCTACCTCAGGGCAAAGTTTTGTACTTCAACCATCACGATACTTATGCATGCTTTACATTTCAGTCCTATGAATACAGCTTATATCCATGTGTTTTTCATAGAATAATGTGTGTTTCAAGTTTCTAGTTGAGGAGTTCCAGTTCACCCAATGTTACGAATCATGTCCCATGAACACAAAAATTCCAGGCTTAGGTCATGCAGCTAATGACTCATGCTCCACTCCTAGTGATCAGCCAAACTCAGATTATGTCATGCATACTCTTATTTTAGATCCCTCGACAAATCGTTGTTGTTGATGCTCTATCCCTCAGGCTTCAGTTACATTCTCTGATAAGTAAACAATATTCAGTAAAGGACTCAAATAGTCTACAGAACCATGGCTTTCAGCTATCAGTTACTTAGCCATCAGAATTCAGTACCAGTCTAAACTTCGATTATCAGAAACTATCATTCAGTTTTAGTTACAATCTTAGTTACTTTTATAGTCTCAGTTACCATCTTAGCTATGATCTCAGTCCCAGTCCTAGCCCAGTAATCAGTTCAGTAACTCAGTTTAGTTTCAAGATTTCCCAACCATAGCATATGGCCATCAGTTACTTAGTTATTAGTATTTTAGTACCCCAGTTTATAGAATGTTTCCAAAATATGTTAGACGCCTGATCTTGCATTCTTAAGGTAATATAATTTTCACTCACTCATGTTCAGTTACCTCATGTTACCCAGTCAGTCATTACCTTCTATGAATTATACTCTACAGTTTCAGTCTAGTTTTTTATACTAAGTTCAGTTAAATCTTGCAAACATAGTACTTCATTATCATTCCTTCAGTTAATCAGATGAGCAGTATATTTATGTAGTCGTGCTCAATACCTATGTGAATATTTTTGGTAGTATCGAGTGACGTGTTGTACTACGGTAGAGAGTATAGTTGAAAGAGTACTGGAGAAGTACTTCAGTTAAGTATAAGTTTAGTATGAGTTAGTTTAAGCAGGTGGTAATTCAGTTTAGCAGTCAGGCGAACAAGGTCGAATGGTGTGGTTTCCCTTTATTCCATCTAGTCGAACTATCTGGAGTCCCACGAATGTGATCATTCTAAGACGGACCAACCAGGTAGTTGCATGCTCATCTTAGTTCATGTATCACGTCTTAGTTTCAGATCCAGATATTCAGTCACAATTCAGTTCATAGGTGCCTTATGCATCGCCCTAGTTTTCCTCAGTATCTCAGTAAAATCAGTATTCTTCGAAGGACCTAGTGTCCTAAGGGGGAGATACACTATAATCCTCTGAACTTTCATGACATAAACATGCCACTCTCTCCTCATAATGAATACAGTTAAGAGTTAGGGGTACTCATAAGTTGACCCTCAAACTCTGACCTCAACCGCAAGCCACGTATTCAAGGTGCTCAGTTCAGATCATGATATTCATTTTATATACCATATTTCAGGCTCAGATATGTTCCCATGTTCCCATTCACGTGTGCCCAATAAGTGATCTCTAGTTCATCAGTATCTTTAGTTTAAGGTAATAGTCTTCCATGAATTCACTCATTTCCATGTTTAGATTCTACTACAAACTTGGTATCAGATTCCTATTGTATATTCAGTCATATGTTCATGTGTTAGTTCAGTCATGTATTCACACATCAGATATACATGCTCATCTTGATAAATTAAGCTTACCAGAAATCCCAGTCATGCATTCATTGAGTCAGCTATTCATGTATCAGATATGCATGCTCAGCTTAATACATTCGGCTTATCAATCATGTTAGTCATGTACTCATGTTTCAGTTGTTCATGTTTAGTATGTACTTCAACTTATAATTTCTCCCATCTCAGTCAGTCCTATTCGAGGGCAAATATTTCTAAGGGGGAGATATTCTAATACCCCACAAAATTCCAAAGGTTAATTCAGTCCTTTAACCTTGTCAAGCGAGTCCCAGACTTAGAAAATTCTAGCTAAGTTTCAAGACTTGGTTTATTTTGGCCTTCAAAAGTTGGCAATCTTATTCCGTGACCATATTGTCCTTTAATGGTCAGAATTCTTGCTAATTCATGGTTAGGGAGGACAATAGGTGTTCCCGAAGAAGATTCAGATTTTTTGGACCTCATTTACACCACGATTGGAGTCCCAAAATAGTGGACCAACGCTATCTTGGTGCACCACGTTTCCTATTGCGTTGGTTAACATTGTTGCAAGAATTTTCAGTAAAAAGTACTAAGGCTTGGAGCGATCATGGCACTATGTTTCGATGCCATTGATGCACCGCGTCACTAATCACATCGATGCCCAGTTTTCAGTTATTAAATGTCCGCGTCCTTAAGGGTAATTAGATCATTTTCACCCAAATTCAGCCCTCATAACAAGAAATTTGGCCCTCTTTTGGCCAAATACATTCATTATGTCTCTATTCCTCAAGAACAAGAAACCCTAGGTGGATAATTTCAAGTTAAGAATTCAAACTTTCCTCCATCAATCTTCAATAAATCATCCACTAAGGTATGTCAAGTGTTCATTCATGGATTTCTTTCATCCATGAAGCTCAAGAATCCTATTTTAAAATCATAAATTATGACATTCCTATTATGGGTTTATTATGACCATGTTGATGTTGTTGTATGATTCCCAAGTTGAAATCTTTAATGTGTTTTCATAAATCTATACTAGCATGTAGGTTGAAATCTATAAACTTGTGTTGATTTATGCAATCATAATGTATTGATTTAATATTCAGGCCTAAATCTAAAGTTATGCCTACAAGGTGTTTGATAAAATGCCCAAAAAAACAAGAATCAAGCATTATGACTCATTTGGGACTAAACGATGAATTCATGCTTTACCCTTATGTTCAAAAATGACTCCCATGATATTTTTATTCATTGAAATTGTTTGATGGAATGCCCATGAGACTAGAATTATGAAACCATGATAGATATTTGAATGTATTCCTCTATATGTACACGATTATGAATATCAAGTTCTTCATGAACTCCCCAATGGTTGTATTATGAATTGTTGACTATGGTCATGTGTTCGAGAAGTGTCATGTCTTGTTCGTTTCATGTTATTGAGTCCTGAGGGTACTTGTACCTGAAAATTTAGTTGTGTGCCTAGAGCCAATGTCAGTTTTCAATATGCACTCAATCAAGCCATGATCAGTAGAATTCAGACAGTCACATGACTCAGAAAAATTTAGTATCAGTCCAGTCCCACTCAGTAATCTCAGTAAACTCAGTTAGTTAAGCAAATTTAGTAATATTCTATCAATCCATGGAACTCAGTGAAATTAGTTCAGTTCAATCTGTAACATGATCAGTGACAGCTCAGTTAAGCCTAGTATGAACTAGGAAATCAATTCAGTGTCTATTCAGTTGGGAGTAGGATTCAGCACCAAGTGAACCCAGGGATAAGGGCTCACTTGTTACCCAGTAGAGGGTGAGATCCTTAGAAGCAATCCTTACATTCCAGTACTCCGTAGCCAGTATAGGTTGAGATGTACCCCTATGAGTCTAGGGATTATACATCTCATTTGAGTTTTCCTAACTAGGCGGGGTATACGGAAGAGCTCCCTATCAAAGATGGTTAACTCATAGCTTATCTTTACACATGGCACGGTACTGACACCCTTCCAGCTGGGGTTACAGGTTAGACCCCTCACCAATTCAGATTCGGGGCATGTCGGTTAGATTATTACTTCCCTCAGTCTCAGTCTTAGTCTCAATAAAAAAACTCAGATAGTTCTTCAGATTCAGGACAATCAGATACAGTCACTTAGTTCAGTACAGAACTCAGCTAGTTCTATTAGAATCAGGACTGTAAGACATAGTCACTCAGTTAATAGTATATCAGTAATACAAAACTTATGTTATTAGTATTTAAACTCAGTAGTCAGTATAATCACGATCGTATTTACAATTACGTATTCATACATGTATTCTCACATTCATGTTATTCAGTCAGTTAGTATTGTTCATGCATATGAACCCTATGCATTCAGCCTACCTCACATTGCATACCATTACATTCATACATACTGACGCATACTTTTCTCTTGTGCTATGGTGTTTTATACCATAGGTTCAGATGCTCAAGTTCCCAATCGCACTTAGCTTCAGATTCAGCCAGTAGCAGTAGATTTGTCGTCCTCATCATTCGAGGATAGCATAATTATTTTATTACTTTATTATTTTATTTTTAGTAGATGGAGTTAGTTGGGTACATGTCCCATCAACTCTACAGTTTAGGGGCTTCTAGACTAGCATGTTCAGATAGTTTATTTTAGCTTTGGTATTGATATACCATATTTCTAGATGTTATGTTTTATCAGATATTCGAACCTTATGGCCCTTCAGCCCTTTTATTCTGCATTTATACAGTATATTATGCAGTGCTTAGTTATGGATATCAGTCATGGGTTAGGTTGTGGTCTTTCAAGGTTATGACCATTATTTAGCATTCCAGTTATCATATTCCGGGTGTTACAGTAAGCCAACAATTTAGTTTAGAAGTTAGAAGATAAGTTCCTATGGTTTCCCATATTTCCATTTTGTCATACTATCCAAAGTCTCATGAATATGGCTATTCCAAGAGATAATTTGTTCGCATCCCTGTAATTTGTGAATTCAACTCAATTCATGCATTATACATCAATTTCAGATTCCAGATATTTAGTTAAAATTTAGTTTGTAAGAATCCCGTGCATCATCTCTATCTTTTCTTAGTATATCAGTCAAGTCAGTCTCATTCGAGGATGAATGTTCCCGTGGGGGAGATATTGTTATACCCTATAAAAGTCTTAGCTCATTCCAGCTCTCAGTTGCATATTTAAGGGGTCTAAGACATAAACATTTCACTAAGTGTTGAGGACTTAGTTACTTTCAAGACCTTTAGACTTTACTGATTTTAAAAATCGACCTTCCTGACCCTAATATGTTGGTTTTTAAGTTGATTCATGTTTAGGGAGGTCAAAAGTACATGTCGGTGAGTTTCAGAATTCTTAGATGAGCGTAGGGGTGTGTTTGAAAAACCAAACTAGTAGCACCACGTGGGTAATACGGGCACCACCCGGGGTAATCCCCCACTCCAAGGCCCGCATCTCCCCCTATCTACTTCATCTATGTAACACCCCAATCCTGTACCTCAAACGCTACATAATGCTCATAATCTCGAAGGACCACAAGCTAACCCATGACTTGAACTTGCTACAATCACTGAATAATAACACTGTATAATGTGGAAATTAGGTGGAAATTTTAATATGGTTCAAAACTGAATCATATACTAATATTTAAATACTGAATACTGAACATCTAATAATCATATCTGAAAACTGAATAACTGTCTGAAATAATCTAGTATGAAAAGCCTCTAACTGAACTGTCTGAAAATGGAGTTGATGGGACAAGTCCCCAACTAACTCTGACTACTGATAATATACTAAAAATACTGAAATAACAACTCTAACCTTGAACTAAGAGGACTCACCACTAAATCCATTGCTGATAATTTGGGTTGCAAGGTTTAGTCAGGAGCCCATGCATCTGAACCTATGATATAAGACATTATATCGTAAAATAAGGTATGCGTCAGTACTTTGAATGTACTGGTATGCTAAGTGAGGTAGGCTGATATGCATGGGTTCATATTCATGAACAATAGCTGACTGAGAATATATGTATATCTGACATTACTGTAATACTGATTAGGCAATGATATACTCATAACTAAGTATGTTGTAACTGAGATTCATGTTGACACTGGGTACTAAATTCTGATAACTGAATTACTGATATCTGAGTTTACTAATACTGAATTACTGTATACTGAGTGACTATTTTTGACAATCCTAATTCTGTAGCACTGAACTAAGTTCTATACAAAGCAGGGTGACTGTGTCTGGCAGTCCTGATTCTGAAACTGAACAGAGGTTTTATTGTGAGTCTAAAAATAAAACAGTGGGAGTGTTTATCTAACTGACATACCCCGAGTATGACAGAGTTGGGGTCCAACCTGTGACCCTAATTGGAAAGGTATTAGCACCTTGCCAAGGGATACTAACAATGGCTATTAGTTAATCTTCGCTGGCAGGACAACTCGTATGAGATGTATCAACCCTTAGTAGTTTTGTAATGTCGGGATTGCTACTAAGGGTCAAACCCTTTACTGACAAGAATACCCCCATCCCTGGGTTCACTCGATGCTAACTCGTACTCCAAACCGAATAGACACTGAACTAATTTCTAGTCTGTACTAGGCTTGACTAAACGATTACTGATCGTACTGTCTAACTGAACTAAACTGAGTTCACTGAGTTCTATTATCTGACTGAGTACGCTGAATTCTATTAACTAACTAAATACACTAAGTTTTGTAACTGACTAAATACTATTGTACATAAAATCACTAGAACTATTCTAAAACTACTGTAATTCTAGGTAAACAACTAGATTGTCGGGTAATAGATAACCCCAGGACTCGATAACGTGGAAAATAAAGCATAGCATGATCCTGAAAAACATTAAAATGTTCATAACTTATTCATAGAAATATTTTATCAACCACTTGTAAGATATAAGCTTGTACATATGCTAGCATTTTATGATTTTCCCATTTAATTCACATGAGCAATTTATCAAACACTTGGGGAACATAATCTATACACATGATACTAAACAACATGTAGGCATTATGATTTCAAATCCCAACCTA
>NC_061113.1:17805352-17818473 GCF_002878395.1 Capsicum annuum | reverse complement strand
AACCATGGCTTTCAGCTATCAGTTACTTAGCCATCAGAATTCAGTACCAGTCTAAACTTCGATTATCAAAAACTATCATTCAGTTTTAGTTACAAGCTTAGTTACTTTTATAGTCTCAATTACCATCTTAGCTACAATCTCAGTCCCAGTCCTAACCCAGTAATCAGTTCAGTAACTCAGTTTAGTTTCAAGATTTCCCGACCATAGTATATGGCCATCAGTTACTTAGTTATTAGTATTTTAGTACCCCAGTTTATAGAATGTTTCCAAAATATGTTAGACGCTTGATCTTGCATTCTTAAGGTAATATAATTTTCACTCACTCATGTTTAGTTACCTCATGTTACCCAGTCAGTCATTACCTTCTATGCATTATACTCTACAGTTTCAGTCTAGTTGTTCATACTAAGTTCAGTTAAATCTTGCAAACATAGTACTTCATTATCAGTCCTTCAGTTAATCAGATGAGCAATATATTTATGCAGTCGTGCTCAATACCTATGTGAATATTTTTGGTAGTCTCGAGTGACGTGTTGTACTATAGTGGAGAGTATAGTTGAAAGAGTACTGGAGAAGTACTTTAGTTAAGTATAAGTTTAGTATGAGTTAGTTTAAGCAGGTGGTAATTCAGTTTAGCAGTCAGGCGAACAAGTTCGAATAGTGTGGTTTCCCTTTATTCCATCTAGTCGCACTATCTGGAGTCCCACGAATGTGATCATTCTAAGACGGACCAACCAGGTAGTTGTATGCTCATCTTAGTTCATGTATCATGTCTTAGTTTCAGATCCCAGATATTCAGTCACAATTCAGTTCATAGGTGCCTTATACATCGCCCTAGTTTTCCTCAGTATCTCAGCAAAACCAGTATTCTTCGAGGGACCTAGTGTCCCAAGGGGGAGATACACTATAATCCTCTGAACTTTCATGACATAAACATGCCACTCTCTCCTCATAATGAATACAGTTAAGAGTTAGGGGTACTCATAAGTTGACCCTCAAACTCTGACCTCAGCCGCAATCCACGTATTCAAGGTGCTCAATTCAGATCATGATATTCATTTTATATACCACATTTCAGGCTCAGATATGTTCCCATGTTCCCATTCACGTGTGCCCAATAAGTGATCTCTAGTTCATCAGTATTTTTAGTTTAAGGTAATAGTCTTCCATGAATTCACTCATTTCCATGTTTAGATTCCACTACAAACTTGGTATCAGATTCCTATTATATATTCAGTCATATGTTCATGTGTTAGTTCAGTCATGTATTCACACATCAGATATACATGCTCATCTTGATAAATTAAGCTTACTAGAAATCCCAGTCATGCATTCATTGAGTCAGCTATTCATGCATCAGATATGCATGTTCAGTTTAATACATTCGGCTTATTAGTCATGTTAGTCATGTACTCATGTTTCAGTTGTTTATGTTTAGTATTTACTTCAACTTATAATTTCTCCCATCTCAGTCAGTCCTATTCGAAGGCGAATATTTCTAAGGGGGAGATATTCTAATACCCCGCAAAATTCCTAAGGTTAATTCAATCCTTTAACCTTGTCAAGCGGGTCCCAGACTTAGAAAATTCTAGCTAAGTTTCAAGACTTGGTTTATTTTGGTCTTCAAAAGTTGGCAATCTTATTCTGCGACCTTAATGTCCTTTAATGGTCAGAATTCTTGCTAATTCATGGTTAGGGAGGACAATAGGTGTTCCCAAAGAAGATTTAGATTTCTTGGACCTTGTTTACACCACGATTGGAGTCCCAAAATAGTGGACCAACGCGATCTTGGTGCACCACATTTCCTATCGCGTTGGTTAACATTGTTGCAAGAATTTCCAGTAAAAAGTACGAAGGCTTGGAGTGATCATGGCACGATGTTTCGATGCCATTGATGCACCACGTCGCTAATCGTATCGATGCCCAGTTATTAAATGTCCGCGTCCTTAAGGGTAATTAGATCATTTTCACCCAACTTCAGCCCTCATAACATGAAATTTGGCCCTCCTTTGGCCAAATACATTCATTATGTCTCTATTCCTCAAGAACAAGAAACCCTAGGTGGATAATTTCAAGTCAAGAATTCAAAATTTCCTCCATCAATCTTCAATAAATCATCCACTAAGGTATGTCAAGTGTTCATTCATGGATTTCTTTCATCCATAAAGCTCAATAATCCTATTTTAAAATCATAAATTATGACGTTCCTGTTGTGGAGCTCAATAATCCTATTTTAAAATCATAAATTATGACGTTCCTGTTGTGGGTTGATTATGACCATGTTGATGTTATTGAATGATTCCCAAGTTGGAATCTTTAATGTGTTTTCATGAATCTATACTAGCATGTAGGTTGAAATCTATTAAATTGTGTTGATTTATGCAATCATAATGTATTGATTTAATATTCAGGCCTAAATCTAAAGTTATGCCTGCAAGGTGTTTGATAAAATGCCCAAGAAAACAAGAATCAAGCATTATGACTCATTAGGGCCTAAACGATGAATTCATGCTTTACCCTTATGTTCAAAAATGACTCCCATGCTATTTTTATTCATTGAAATTGTTTGATGGAATGCCCATGAGACTAGAATTATGAAACCATGATATATATTTGAATGTATTCCTCTATATGTACAAGATTATGAATATCAAGTTCTTCATGAACTCCCCAATGCTTGTATTATGAATTGTTGACTATGGTCATGTGTTCGAGAAGTGTCATGTCTTGTTCATTTCATGTTATTGAGTCCTGAGGGTACTTGTACCTGACAATTTAGTTGTGTGCCTAGAGCCAGTGTCAGTTTTCAATATGCACTCAATCAAGCCATGATCAGTAGAATTCAGACAGTCACATGACTCAGAAAAATTTAGTATCAGTCCAGTCTCACTCAGTAATCTCAGTAAACTCAGTTAGTTAAGCGAATTCAGTAATATTCTATCAATCCATGGAACTCAGTGAAATTAGTTCAGTTCAATCTGTAACACGATCAGTGATAGCTCAGTTAAGCCTAGTATGAACTAGGAAATCAATTCAGTGTCTATTCAGTTGGGAGTAGGATTCAGCACTGAGTGAACTAAGGGATAAGGTCTCACTTGTTACCTAGTAGAGGGTGAGATCCTTAGAAGAAATCCTTGCATTCCAGAACTCCGTAGCCAGTATAGGTTGAGATGTATCCCTATGAGTCTAGGGATTATACATCTCATTTGAGTTTTCCTAACTAGGAGGGGTTGACAGAAGAGCTCCCTATCAAATATGGTTAACTCATAGCTTATCTTTATACATGGCACGGTACTGGCACCCTTCAAGCTGGAGTTACAGGTTAGACCCCTCACCAATTCAGATTCGGGGCATATCGGTTATATTATTACTTCCCACAGTCTCAGTCTTAGTCTCAATAAAAAAACTCAGATAGTTCTTCAGATTCAGGACTATCAGACACAGTCACTTAGTTCAGTACAAAACTCAGCTAGTTCTATTAGAATCAGGACTGTAAGACATAGTCACTCAGTTAATAGTATATCAGTAATACAAAACTTATGTTATCAGTATTTAAACTCAGTAGTCAGTATAATCACGATCGCATTTACAATTACGTATTCATACATGTATTCTCACATTCATGTTATTCAGTCAGTTAGTAGTGTTCATGCATATGAACCCCATGAATTCAGCCTACCTCACATTGCATACCATTACATTCAGACATACTGACACAAATTTTTGTCTTGTGCTATGGTGTTTTATACCATAGGTTCAGATGCTCAAGTTCCTAATCGCACTTAGCTTCAGATTCAGCCAGTAGCAGTAGATTTGTAGTCCTCATCATTCGAGGATAGCATAATTATTTTATTACTTTATTATTTTATTTTTAGCAGATGGAGTTAGTTGGGTACATGTCCCATCAACTCTACAGTTTAGGGGCTTTTAGACTAGCATGTTCAGATAGTTTATTTCAGCTTTGGTATTGATATACCATATTTCTAGATGTTATGTTTTATCAGATATTCGAACCTTATGGACCTTCAGCCCTTTTATTCTGCATTTATACAGTATATTATGCAGTGCTCAGTTACGGATATCAGTCATGGGTTAGGTTGTGGTCTTTCAAGGTTATGAGCATTATTTAGCATTCCAGTTATTAGATTTGGGGTGTTACAGTAAGCCAACAATTTAGTTTAGAAGTTAGAAGATAAGTTCCTATCGTTTCCCATATTTCCATCTTGTTATACTATCCAAAGTCTCGTGAATATGGCTATTCCAAGAGATAATTTGTTCGCATCCCTGTAATTTGTGAATTCAACTCAATTCATGCATTATACATCAATATCAGATTCCAGATATTTAGTTAAAATTTAGTTTGTAAGAATCTCGTGCATCATCTCTATCTATTCTTAGTATATCAGTCAAGTCAGTCTCATTCGAGGATGAATGTTCCCGTGGGGGAGATATTGTTATACCCTATAAAAGTCTTAGCTCATTTCAGCTCTCAGTTGCATATTTAAGGGGTCTAAGACATGAACATTTCACTAAGTGTTGAGGACTTAGTTACTTTCAAGACCTCTAGACTTTACTGATTTTTAAATCGACCTTCCCGACCCTAATATGTTGGTTTTTAAGTTGATTCATGTTTAGGGAGGTCAAAAGTACATGTTGGTGAGTTTCAGAATTCTCAGATGAGCGTAGGGGCGTGATTGAAAAACCAAACTAGTAGCACCACGTGGGTAATACGGGCACCACCCGGGGTAATCCCCCACTCCAAGGCCCGCATCTCCCCCTTTCTACTTCGTCTATGTAACACCCCAGTTCTGTACCTCAAACGCTACATAATGCTCATAATCTCGAAGGACCACAAGCTAACCCATGACTTGTACTTGCTACAATCACTGAATAATAACACTGTATAATGTGGAAATTAGGTGGAAATTTCAATATGGTTCAAAACTGAATCATATACTAATATTTAAATACTGAATACTAAACATCTAACAATAATATCTGAAAACTGAATAACTGTCTGAAATAATATAGTCTGAAAAGCCTCTAACTGAACTGTCTGAAAATGGAGTTGATGGGACAAGTCCCCAACTAACTCCGACTACTGATAATATACTAAAAATACTAAAATAATAACTCTAACCTTGAACTATGAGGACTCACCACTAAATCCATTGTTGATAATTTGGGTTGCAAGGTTTAGTCAGGAGCCCATGCATCTGAACCTATGATATAAGACATTATATCGCAAAATAAGGTATGCGCCAGTACTTTGAATGTACTGGTATGCTAAGTGAGGTAGGCTAATATGCATGGGTTCATATTCATGAACAATAGCTGACTGAGAATATATGTATATCTGACATTACTGTAAATACTGATTAGGCAATGATATACTCATAACTAAGTATGTTGTAACTAAGATTCATGTTGACACTGGGTACTGAATTCTGATAACTGAATTACTGATATCTGAGTTTACTAATACAGAATTACTGTATACTGAGTGACTATTTTTGACAATCCTAATTCTGTAGCACTGAACTAAGTTCTATACTAAGCAGGGTGACTGTGTCTGGCAGTCCTAATTCTGAAACTGAACAGAGGTTTTATTGTGAGTCTAAAAATAAAACTGTGGGAGTGTTTATCTAACTGACATACCCCGAGTATGATAGAGTTGGGGTCCAACCTGTGACCCTAATTGGAAAGGTATTAGCACCTTGCCAAGGGATACTAACAATGGCTATGAGTTAATCTTCGCTGGCAGGACAACTCATATGAGATGTATCAACCCTTAGTAGTTTTGTAATGCAGGGATTGCTACTAAGGGTCAAACCCTTTACTGACAGGAATACCCCCATCCCTGGGTTCACTCGGTGCTAACTCATACTCCAAACCGAATAGACACTGAACTAATTTCTAGTCTGTACTAGGCTTGACTAAACGATTACTGATCGTACTGTCTAACTGAACTAAACTGAGTTCACTGAGTTCTATTATCTGACTGAGTACGCTGAATTCTATTAACTAAGTAAATACACTGAGTTCTGTAACTGACTAAATACTATCGTACATAAAATCACTAGAACTATTCTAAAACTACTGTAATTCTAGGTAAACAACTAGATTGTCAGGTAATAGATAACCCCAGGACTCGATAACATGGAAAATAAATCATAGCATGATCCTGAAAAACATTAAAATGTTCATAACTTATTCATAGAAATATTTTATCAACCACTTGTAAGATATAAGCTTGTACATATGCTAGCATATCATGATTTTCCCATTTAATTCACATGAGCAATTCAAACACTTGGGGAACATAATCTATACATATGATACTAAACAACATGTAGGCATTATGATTTCAAATCCCAACCTACAAATTCAAGGGCTTAAACATGAATTTACAAAATACTACACACATGTCACATCAATTTACATGAATCTTATAATAAATCATGAATTACAAACCCAATTAACATCATAATCATGAATACATTCAAACCTAACATAGAATTCATGAAATCAATAAACTTGAAGTTTTAAAAGAGGTTCTTGAACTCCAAGGGTGGAAGGAAACCCTTGGATGAACACCTAACATACCTTGATGCTTGAATTCGTGAAGATTGATGGTGCGTCCTTGAATCTTGAATTTGAAATTAGATCCCCTAGGGCTTGTTCTTGAGAGGATTTTAGAGAGAATGAGTGAATTTTTCCTTTTGGATGACTTAATTACGTGTTTTGGGGGCTGAAATGAGGTGGAAAAATGACCCAATTACCCCTCTAGATGTGGAGTTTTAATGACTAAAAATGTGCCCAGTGATGTACAGACTGACACGCCGCGCCGATGGCATCGACGCGATGGCCAACGCACCGCGTCGAGTTCATGTTGGTTTACTGGAATTGCATTAAAAGCTAGGGAAAAATTATCTATCGACGTGATGGGCAATGCGACGCGTCGAGATCGCATTGACCCACTATTTTGGTTACCCAAACATGGTCCAAATGAGGTTCAAAAAATTCAAAACTCACCCAAAGTGACCTACTAACATTCTTGATCATGAATCAACCTAAAAATTGATATTTTAACCTCATAAGGGTCATAGAAGGATCTCCAACTTATGAAGGCTAAAATAATTCTAAGTATAAGCACTTGGCTGAAATTTCTAAGCCTGGGACCTCTTTTCAAGCTTTAATGGACTGAGTTAAGCTTAGAATATTACGGGGTCTTACAATATCTCTCCCTTGGGAACATTTATCCTCAAATAAGACTGACTCAGCTGAGAATTCTGATAGACTAAATTTATATATACTGAACATGCATAACTGAAGCATGATTACATGACTAAAAGTACTAATATACTGAGTTATCATACTGACATGCATAAATGTAGCATGACTAAATTTTGAAAACATGACACATGACTGAGCTATTTCATGAAGGTATGCATGATACGAGAATGCAATGCAAGTGCACCAATACAGAGATGTAAAGGTAATCTGAGTATAGAACTGAATGAATTCAAGGGAAACTGTTACCTTGAGCTGAGTCTGAGTTTGTGGATAAGATGTAAGTATACATAGTCTGTATATCTGCTTCTGCTTCCCAAGTAGCTCCCTTAATGGATGGATTCCGCCAAAGAACTTTGACTAGAGGAACCTCTTTGTTCCTCAGTTTGTGAATCCTGATGATTGAGGACTTCTACTAGGATCTCTTTATAAGAAAGACTATTCTAAAAAACTATACTCTCTATAGGGACTACAACTGCTGGGTTACCTATTCACTTCTTAAGAAAAGAGACATAAAACACTGGATGTACTGAAGCTAAATCTGAAGGCAACTCAAGCTCGTAAGCTACCTTTACAAAGAAACTGAGAATTCGATAAGGGCCGACATATTGAGGACTAAGCTTCCCCTTCTTGCCAACCTTTTCACCCCTTTCATGGGAGAAATTTTAAAGAACATAAAATTATTGATCTCAACTTGAGATCCTTTACTGAACACGCATGAACGGGAATATGAAAACATAATTGAGCCTGAAATATGATACATGAACTGAATATCATGAACTAAACTAAGCCCCTAAATACATGGCGTACGGCTGAGATTGGAACTTGAGGGTCAATTTATGTGTACCAACTACTCCAAAATGGATTCGTTATGTGAAGAGAAGATGGAATGTTTAGGTCATGAAAGCTCTGGTGATTATAGTGCATCTCTCCCTTGGGATAATACGTCCCTTAAATAATGCTGACTTGGCTGAGCTACTATGGAAAGATTGGGATGATACACAGGGCACCTACAAACTGAATCGTGACTGCATATTGGGGATTTGAAACTGAGGCATGATACATGAATTGAGCTAAAATCGTAACCACCTGGTTGATCCATCTTGGAATAGTTACATTTATGAGACTTCGGATAGTGCGATTAGATGGAAAGATGGGAAACCAAACCATATGAACTTGTCCACCTGACTATTAAACTGGATTGCTAGCTTTGCAGACTAACTCATGCTGGAAACTCATACTTGACTAAAGGCTTTCTTTGACACCTTTTTCTATAGAGTTCTAATGGCTTTAAGGAGCAAGGAATCTTGGCATAGGCTGAATAAAACATTTGAATAAGAAATCACATCATGATTAAAATTCTATGGTATGAGGCGAGGCCCACAAAACATCATATAAGATAGAGTGACTAAGCTCTATGCACTGCATCTATAAATTTTTAAGCTTAGACATATTCCTTGAAGACCCGCTCAACTATATTCTCCACCTTAGTACAGCACTTCACCTGAGACTACTAAAAATATTCATAGAGGCGCTAAGCACGAATGTATAAACATACTAACTTATTTGATTAACTGAATGGTTAATAGTTGAATACTGGTCATGTAGTATTGAACCGTACTTAGTCTGGACTGAAACTATAGAGTATTATGCATATGAGGTAAGGACTAACTGAGTAACATGAGATAACTGAACATGAATTCGTGAAAACTATATTATTTGAGAATGCAAGACCATGCGTATAACGTGCTTCTGAAATAGTTTATAAACTAAGGTAGTGAAATACTAATAACTGAATAACTAATACTAGTACGCTATGGTCAAGTAAACCTAAAACTGAACTGAGTTACTGATCTGACTACTAGACTAAGACAGTAACTGAGACTATACTGGAACTGAATACTGGGTTCTAATAACTACTTGATGAATACTGACATAAATCGAGGATCTAAAAAGACACTAACCCTTGGCATTTTCTCAACTTCTCATCTTATGAAAAAAATTGTGATTTTCCTCCCTTTAACAACTAAATACAACTTCTTGCTAGCCATTTACTTAGCATACTAACCTGACATTCAAGCCTATTTTCATAACTACAGCCTCGTGTAAAACAAGTAAGAAAAAATCTTTCCTTATTATGAAACATTTACTCTCTCCCATCCAAGAAAAAATCGCTTATCACTACATCATTTAATAAAGAGAGTTCACTAAAGGGATAAAACATGAGGACCTGAAGCGTGAATGAATACTATACCAAACTCGACACTTAACTGAGGCCTGAGGAATAGAATATCAACACCATAAATTTATTAAGAAATCTAAACTGAGGATATACATGACATAATCTAAATTTAGCCAACCATTAGAAGTATAGCATGAGTCATGGGAACTGGGCATACTGTAAAGCATGACATGAGCTACATGGCCTTAGTCTAGAGTTTCTATATTCATGAAACATGATTTGTAATACTGAGTGAACTAAAACTCCTTATACTAGGAACTGTAAGTGTAACACCCCGTACTTCTACTTAGCTTGAAATCGTCCCAAGTAAGTTAGAAAGTTAATTTGAAAGATGAATCCACTTTTATATATGTGGAATTTTTAAGATTTTCACTTTTTTTCTTGTGTGAAATTGAATTAGCTTTCCAACAATATCAATTTTATCCAAATCTGATATCAAGGTAGAAAGTTATAGCCGTTTTATAGAAAATAGTCAAAACTACCCAGGTGCGATGATGAGGGCTGACGGACCATCGAGATAGCGATGACCATCACTGAAATCATTGCAGCGGAGACAGTGAAACCTCATTCTGCCTAAGAGAAATGGCTTAGTCCGATGGACCGTCGAGCTAGCGATGGACCATCGCCCAAGCCATCGCAGTAGAGGTAGTGAACCCCTATTCTTCCCAGGTGCAATGGTCAGGACTGACAGACCGTCAACCCAGCAATGGACCATCACACCCACTTTTGGATAGTTTGTTCAGTTATTTTAAAGTCATTTTTAAAAAGGTATTTGGGTCCTTTTTCACCCGTTTTAACCCCTAATTATATCATATCAAGGTTCATAAGTTCATTATCTATCTACAACATCAAATTAGAGTTTTTTCTCAAAGATAATCCCCAAGAACAAGATCCAAATCATTCTTCAAGAAACTAAGATATTTAAGTTCTTCAAGTCCAAGAACATCAAGAAACTCACAACCCAAGTATGTCATCTGTTCATTCATGGGTCCCTTTCACCTATGAAGCTCAAGAATCTTTTTTCAAAATCCAAGATTTGTGTATTTATGATTTTTCATGATTTAAATTGAATTGAAATTCATGTTCATGATGTTGTGGGGTTTTGACTCATGTTTTATATTATATATTCCAATGATTGACCCTAGTATGTGATGATTTGCATAATAATCATGATAAACCCTTCAAACTTGCAAAATTATTCATGCAACCATGGCAATTAGATGTATTAATGATGGTATAACCAAAGTATGCTCCTCATGTGTTTGATTAAATGCCTATGTGAAGGAAAAGAGCCATACTAGTATGATAATATTAAATCCCCAATCATGTACAAGTTTATGCATGTCAAATGTTTGATGAAATATCTTAGTCAGTGAATTGTGGATACATGGTAGCCTTGTGGTGCTTTAGAAGTTCTAATTCATGAAATCACCAACTTATTGTATTATGGATTGTGATATTGGTCATGTATTCAAGAAAGTCATGCTTGGTCAGTTTCAGGCTATCGAGTCCTGGGGTACTTGTACCGGACAATTAGTTGTGTACCTAGAGCCAGTGTTATGTTTTCAAGATACTCTCATTCGAGCCATGTTTAAAGAAATTCAGTCAATCATGTGACTCAAGAAAACTCAGTAAACTCAGTAATCTCAGAAATGTCAAAAATTGAGTAATCTCAGTAATATTCCATCAGTCAACGAAACTTAGTTAATTTAGTCCAATTTAGTTCAATACTCCATGTTCAGTGTCTATTCAGATAGGAGTAGGAATTAGCACTAGGAATTAGCATCGAGTGAACCCAAGGATGGGAACACACATTGTCAGATGAGGGTGTGATTCTTAGAAGTCATCCATGCATTCTAGAACTATGTAGCTAGCATAGATTGAGACATCAACACTGTCATATGAGGGTTGAAGATGTGGATAAATACTATCATAAGAGGGTCCCACCATTTTATTTTAGGGACACTGTCAAATGAAGGAGTGGTATTGACACCTTTTTAATTGGGGTTACAGATTGGACCCCAACTCAGCTATAATGCATTATTTGGGGCATGACATTTAGATGACTACTTCCTACAGTTTTGGTATGAAATTTAGACTGTAAGATATAGTCATTCAGTCTCAGTAATAGAACTCAGATGGTTTTACAGGATTTAGGACTGTCAGATAGAGTTAACTCAGAATAGTATGGAACTCAACTAGTTCCATCAGAACCTAAACTATTCGATACAGTCGCTAAGTATCAGTTATTTTAGTTATACAGATATCATTATCTCATGTTATCAGTACTCAGACTCAGTAATCATATTAACATTAACTCAGTTATAGCTATTATGTAGTCATGCATGTATTCTCACATTTATGTCCTGCAGTCAGTTAGTGTAGTTCATGCATGTGAACCATTTTGCATTCATCCTACCTCACATGTATACTAGTACATTCAAACATACTGACACATTTTCTCTATGGGGATACACTGGGTATGATGATGTAATACCCCAGAAAATTTTTCATTGAAATTTTGTGCGTAAACGTGTTGGGTTCTATCTTCTAGAATGAATTATCAATTTTTCATGCAGAATATCTTAGATTATGACCCACCATTGAGTAAAGTATCGAATAATATTTCCAGATATGTGGATCATCCAAAACGGACACCCGAACGACGAGTTATGAACATTCCGATCGAACCGTGAATAGTAGTGAACAGTAAAATGTGCAGGAAAAAGTACTGAGGCCTGGCGTATTTTTGCTCAAATTTTAAATGATCATAACTCCTTGTACATAATGATCTGGGTGATCTACTATATATCAATGGAAAGCTCTACGAGTCCACTTTCTAATGAAATTATTTTCATCCAATTTATCTATCGAAGCAAAAAGTTATGGTCGATCAACTTCAACCTATCAAAAGCGAATTTTTGGGTCAACTTCAAATAATCATAACTCCTCATACACAATGATCTGGGTGAGATACTATATATCAATGGAAAGATATGAGAGTCCTCTTTCTAATGAAATTAGTTTCATCTAATTTTGATATCGAAGTAAAATTTTATGGTTAATCTACTTCAGACTATCAAAATAGTCCACCAAAGGACAAATTCGAGAATTAATTGATTTTTAGGGGTGTTTTGATCATTCCCCCTCACCCAAAATCCGTCCAAACCCTATATTAAAGCCTATTAGAAGCATTATATATTATATTTCATCAAATTCCCTCAAAAAGAAAACCCTAAGCTCTTACATCCAACTTCAAGAACCTCCAAAGTTCACCATTAATTCTGCAAATTTATTCAAGATTCCAAGTTCCTAGTTTAAGAACTCCAAGAACCATCATTCAAAGGCATGATTAACATCTCAAAAACGAGTATCGCTCTAAAGTTCATCATTCAAGGTATATGGAGTTTTTCAACAAGAACTCTCTTTCGTTCTTGTGCCCAAAAGTAATTTTTTTTACAAAGCCATGATTTTTATTTGATTTTTACGAAGTTAAAGAATGAACTCATATCTTATGATGATTATTATAAAATTTTGATGTTTATGATTTTGAAAGATGAATTTACATGTGTGGAGATATAAAACA